>NW_005871504.1:315632-428405 GCF_000147115.1 Myotis lucifugus
ATTATAGTTTGGATGTACATTGTGGAAACTCCAGTGTCCACAGAGAGCCCGACACACATTGGACCCTCAACAGATACTTGTTAAATGAAATAATGATGCATGAATAAAAAGTAAAAAATGTATAGGTTGAGCTATGGCAAACCAATAGAGTGAACATTAAAGTGGGACCCTTCTCTACAAATTTATCATTTCCTTTTTTTAGTTATTTTTAAAAAATTTGCTTTTTACAGAGAGAAGAAGGGAGAGGGAGGAAACATCAATGTGAGAGCAAAACATTGAGCCTCCTGTAGGCCCCCTACCATCACCCCCTATTGAGGGATCAAACCCAAACCTGGCCATGTACCTTGACTGGCAGTCAAGCCAGCAACCTTTAGGTGCACGGGACTACACTTAACCAAATGAGCCACACCAGCCAGAGCCAAACTCATCATTTCTCTCAAGGATTTCATTTTATTTACTGTAGAAACATTACTGTCTTTATGAATCAAACAGGTATATTTCCTTTCCAGAAGCTTTAATATACCAATTGATCTTTACCAACTAACCAGTCTAGTCGGCTTCCTCCACTCTCTAACCCCATATTGTTCTCTGGATCTCAAGTCTCTGTTTACTCTCCTGCTGTGTTGAAACATCCACAGGCCCATCTTTAGCCTCATCACTTGGTCCAGCTCCAAACTCAAACATCCTCCTCTTGAATATTTCAGATTCCTCTCTTAGTTCATCTTATTCTACCCTACCCTCTGGGTTACTCATTTTCCTGTGTCTTCCGCTTCAACTAAGCCCTGCCCCTGCTTCCAGTGCTGCATTCTCAGAGGCTAGACCTAAATAACAACAGGCCATCAAACCACATCTTTTTGCTTTTCTGCCTTGCAACTCAGGACCCCCTTTCACCAGGAAGCCTTTTATTGTGAGTCCCACCCAATGACTAACCTACCATGGCATCCCAGCCATAATCTGGGAGTACCGGCTGCCAGAATCAAACAGAGATAGAGTGTGAATAACAATCTTGCATGACATTAAACAAGTAGGTCCACTTCTCTAAGCCTTGATTGCTCTTTTGAAAAAATGAGGGTAAGAATGGCACTTGTGATAAAATGGGAATAATAATGATGGAAACTAACTGAGGTAAAATAAATAAAGCTTGGGTAGAGCAGACAACTCACTCACCCCTATTCATCCTAATACTCCTATCATATATAAAATTGCCTACTTCACTTTCTAAAAATTCTGTAGAAGAAAATAATTATGAGAATTCTTGAATATCTACTAGTATCTCCAAGTATGTTGGCTGCCTTTGGAAGGCTCCTAATAGTCATTACTAGACTCTAGAAGCTTTAGAACCCCAGTTGGTTCAGGAAGAAGGTTTGTATTTGGGATGGACTTAGGACCAAAACATTCAGGTTCCCTGAATTACTTTCAAAAACGAAAGTACAAGATCAAAATGAAAGAAAGCTTTCAGTGGGGAATTTTCAGGGCCATAGGGAGAAAGCTTACACTCCTGACCTTTCACCTTAGCATTTTTCTCCCTTCTACTTTCAAGCAGTGAATAATCAACATGTCAGAGTTCATTTAGATCCAAATCCAATTAAGTCTGACCTTAGGGATAGTTACTCATAGCTGCCAGCAGGTGTGTGCTTAGAAGAAATCATCATCTGTGCCCTTTGTTCAGTTTTTCAATTACCCAAGTTTATGATCCTGACGAGTTAAGCCTAGAAACCCCACCCATTGAATATCGAAGGAGAAGAGCTGCTGGTTTAAGTGTCTAGGCCAGTGGTCGGCAAACTGCGGCTCGCGAGCCACATGCGGCTCTTTGGCCCCTTGAGTGTGGCTCTTCCTAGGCCTTAGGAGTACCCTAATTAAGTTAATAACAATGTACCTACCTATATAGTTTAAGTTTAAAAAATTTGGCTCTCAAAAGAAATTTCAATCGTTGTACTGTTGATATTTGGCTCTGTTGACTAATGAGTTTGCCGACCACTGGTCTAGGCATTTGTGCTGGACAGCATTTTACCAAATCACCACTCTCTATTTATTCTGCGTGGAACAAATATGAGAGTTGAAATTTTTCTTTAGCTGTAGTCTAGATCCTTCCACTAGCTGCTAGACCATTATTTAGACCATTATTTAACCACTATGTCCCCTGGTTTCATCATCTGTGAAGTGCTCTACAAGGTTATTGCCAGAATTAGAATCAATGTATGTAATTCAAGTGGCTTGATACCTGATATACAGTAGGTGCTAAATTAGTGATAGTTATTCTTAATAATTAGTATTATTAAAGCATTATCAGGAATTTCAAATGTCCGTTCATTATTCACTATAGGGGAAAACCGTGTGTGTGTGTGTGTTCTCACATATCTTCTATTAATGGTATCCATTATTTTAGATTGCCATTATTTTATATTAGCTTCAGAAGTCATGCTCTAAAATATCTTAATTAATATTGCTCTCAATTCTTGCAGCATGGTTTTTGTTGGATAAGGAATGAGAAAGGTGCTACAAAAAATAATTACCTAGGAAGATTCCAGTACTCTGCTTGGTACTTGTCATATATTTTCTCATTTATTTCTCTAAAATTCCCTGTATAGTATTATTATGTCCATTATTCAGAGGAAACAGACACAGATATAATTAAAAACCCAGATTCAAATCAGGTCTGAATAACTCTAAGTCACTTTCTATGTTTTTTTGGAGGGAGGGTGCAAAAGATTTGATTTCTGGTCTCAACTTTTCCCTTAAATAGTTGTATTCTTCAACCAATTACCTGACTATTATGATCTACAATTTTTAATCCATAAAACAAGGGGTTTGGATGAGACCACTTTTAGATCCTTTTCAGAACTATTAGTTTAAGAAGAGATATTGTAAAGTAAATCTAATCAAGGAGAAACATCTCTGTTTTTAGTCAATGAGTCAACAATATTTCTTCCTGAAGCCATGAAGAGAAGAAAGAAAAAAATAGAAGAACCTGTTGGTCCTTGCCCAAACCAGACCACTTTTACTTGCATTGTGTTTGACCTCTGAGACATGAACTTCAGGTTTCTGGGCTCTTCTCTTCCTCTGTTGTATTTTTACTAGCCTGTTCAACAGTAGTCATCTCACCCAGCAGGATATAACTTGGTTCCTGGAGAGGAAGGTGAATGGTGCCTACCTCATCTTTTCATTCTGTTTCTGAGTAAGAAGATAGGAAGGAGCCCAGTAAAAATCCAGGAAAATGTCTAGGAAGAGAACCCAGGCTTTCTGTCCATGAGAAGAGTGACCAGATGACTAAGAAAACTATAGCTGGATGAGTCTTTAATTCTCCGTGAATTTATCATTTTTCTCTGGTCAATACTTGAGTCCTTATGACCCAGGTTCTGGAAGCTTTGTAAACTCTGTCCCGAGTGTCTCCACCCCTCATTCCTTCTCCTGTGCTGTGTTCTCACACTTTCAGGAAAGTGCAAACATTGGATTGGGCTTAGTTGTCTATATGTCTGTTCTTTATTTCAACTTATATCACTGTAAGTATGTGAATACACTGTGATGTATACTACGGCTCTTTATTGTCTTACACTGAAAGTGAATATGTACATCATAATCATTAACTCATAGAAGGAAGGTATTCTCGTGTTTAAGAGGAAATAGGTGTTTAGTTTTCACGAAGGCTGATATATCTGGCCTGACCAAGTAAAGATCTTAAGAGTCAATGCTTTACCTTAAAAAAGTATTCATACAGAACTTTGTTTTAAGACCAAATTACCCTATTGAATTTTAGTATGAATTCATAAAGATTTGACTAATATACCACTTTTTCAGGCATGATCTTTGTCACTACATTCTTACCTCCATGAGAGCAAGGAACCTGTTTGATTTCTTTTCTACTGTACCCTAATAAGTGCTTAATAAATTGAAGGAATAAGTGAATGAGTGGAGGAAGAAATGAACAATTATACAATTATTTAAATGAGGGAGCACAGTGTGTTGCCATTCGCTGCTGCATATTATAAAGGCCTCTAGAAATATTATTTTAGGCTAATGAAACAAAATACATTAAAATATTTTAATTCTCTTTTTTTTGTGTTTGCATAACTTGGTTGTTATGGACATGAATAATTATTTCTTGTTTGTGCTATAGGATGAGGAACAACAATCACGAGTTGAGGGAGAGAGAAATGTTCTGTCTTTGCAGTAATAACATTACTCCTAATATGCTCTCTCAGGTTAAGCAGTCATAGTTAGCTCTGAGCAGTTAGAACTTCGCTCAATAAAAATAATGACATTAAAGGCAGTGAGTGGAAGCTGATTGCATGCTGTGCTGCCTCATCATCTTCATGAAAGAGAAAAGGCAGAAGCAGGCTGCTGGCGATTTCTACAGATAACACTGAATGGGAGTGAGCCAGGCCTGAAATGGAGGCCTCGCTCAGGAAAAACAACTGGAGGATCTACAATCCCCCATCTCTCAAACAGTTGCCATTAATATGCTGCTTATTCAGTGATTACGAATGTGGCTACCATTCCAGTTTATATCAAATATCACCAGGTAAATTACTGGCAGAGATACTGTGGGGTTGCTCAGGGGTGTGACTGAGAAAAATGACTGTCTTCATTTTCTTAGTTTGACCTCTTTTCACCCAGAAATGCCCCCTGCCTTTATTTGTTAGGCTACATTCCAGACCCCAAAGCAAACACAGGGTGTATTTTCTCTGTAAACAGTGTTACAAGTGGAGGGTTGAAAATATTTGCTTTGAAAATTCTTACTTAAGCAGTGAGACCAAAAAGGTTCACTCTCTGTCAATAGGTTTCTCATCCTCTGTGGTTTAGAAGGATGATTCTTCTCTCATTACCCATTTTACGGTATCTGGAACACATGAGGGGTGTTTGGAGCAGTCTCAGAAAATGAATGACCAGAGCCATGGCTTCCCAGACTGGCCCAGCCTCTCTTCATCTCTGTCTCTATGAGTTAAGGTGAAGCAAAAGTCTAATAAACTTTAATGCTAGAAGGTTGCCCTGCCAAAATTAAAGAAATTAGCAGGGACTCCAAGGTGCAGGATTCCATTTTAAATCATTGAAATTAAACAATATGCTCCCCCCCCAAAAAAAAAAAGTTGAGAAATGTTTTACAAGCCTGTAATTCACAATTGGGGTAGGGAGGTGGACATGAATTACAAAGGGATATACAAAGCTAAAATAATAATCAGGCTGGCTGCCACTGGCCAGCTAGCGCCCTGGTAATGGACCAGTGACCGCACTGTGTCTGTTTTTGCTTGTTATTGCACCCTCAGGAGTTTTTGCAGAGTGCCAGGGACACAGTGAACTCTCAGTAGATATTTGAGTAAATGAACAAAAAGAAGGTCAAATGAATGAAGGAACAATAAATGAATGATTGAGTGCAAAGCCAAGCCGACTGGACCCAATCACTGTGTTTTTTCACTATTCCTACCCCACTCACCCCATGACACACACCCACCACTTTTATTTATTATAAAATCAGAAGAAAAAAAAAGAAATATTCAGGACCGCTTTGCAGGGCATTCCCCATCCCAGACTTTCACCCAACAACCAAGCGACTTGACCCTCTTTCTATGCCTTTTCAAGTGACGGTGTGTCCCACTGTCATAGAGTTAGGTAGGTAGACACCTTTCTTTCCATCCAGCGCCCTGCACAGGCTTCACATTTAAGAAAGTGGGAGCTGGATGATCTGAGAAGAATTAGAGGCACTTGTTTGCAGTGCTTAAATGCTACAGGGGCAAAGGACAAAACGCTGACCCGTGGAAACTGTCTGCTGGCCCGTCACCTTGCTGAATGCAAGATGTCACTGAGGGTTATCAGTCTTAGCAAATGGTGCTGGGAAAAATGTCAAGTTGAACTGAAATCTGAGAGTTCTTTTGCATTTTCTTCCTGATTAACTTCTATCATTTTGTCAGTGGATGCAAATATGAATTTTTATAATTTGACATATTGTCAGAAAAAAAAATAGTCCTCAAAATACCAAAATAACAAAAGATAATTTGCTCATTAAAATATGCAAATCTGTTTAGATATTAATACAATAAGCTAATTTATGGTTATTCTGAAACCTTTAAAATAGGAGAAATGAATCACCACAGTAAAGTCTCTAGGCCTCAGTGTCTCACAAAATTCTAGAGACAGCTACAAATGAGATGTTTACCTACTCAGGTAGATTCTATGATGTTCCAATGAACCATTAATTTGACATAGATGCTACCCCGGGTTACTCATGTTTGACTTCTTGGGACAAGGCCCAAATTATGTTTCTTGTCCTAATTTGGCCAATACAAATTATTTAAGGTGTGAAGCAGTGTGGTATAGTAAAGGGACCTTCAAGTACACATTTGAAACACAATCTACGTTGGCCACATATCAGGCCATGATCTTGAACTCTGTAACTTTTAAAGATGTATGCAAACACACTTGTCGTTTTTATTCAAATATTTAAAACCACTCTCTGTTTGCTCAGGGTACCATGTGATTCAACAAAACTCTCGGGCAGTCCTTAAAGAACACCAAATGTGCTGAGTTATTTTTGCAAGTAAATTTCCCAGATCTAAATGATCAGATTGCATGAACTTAGAATTATAAACCAATTAATTCTTTCTGACTAGGTTTCTGCCAGGAGCAATGAAACCCTTAGCCAGGAAATGACAAAGCACCAAATTCTTCTGAGGATATTGCAGCCAAGTGATTATCCTTAATATTTAGAGTGCACGAGCATTACAAAGGGAGGTGAGAGGCATAGGAGTTTTCAGGCTCGCAACAGTTTTCCCATAAAAAAACAAAACAAAACAACAACAGAAGACTCCTGGTCTAATCCCAGGCGTTAAAGGGAAAGGTAACTGGATATGTAATAGGCTTTTCATCAACTCATTTGGTTGATGACTGTTCTACAATATAGACACAGTCCCTGTTAATGAAACTAGTCTCAGTGAATTTTTCCAGAGAGCTTTCTCATCACTGCTGGAAAGAGCCAGACACATGAGCAATTAGGTTATCATAATTAACTTTAATACGTTTAGCGATTGGCAGTCTACCGTTTCATTTAATGAACCCCAAAACCTTTAGAGGGTTTTTTTCCCCCTCAGTTTTTATCTCGATTTCACCAAGAGTGTCTATTGTCAGTGTGTTGATGTGTGGCTATGTCCATAGAATGGCCCTAGAGCCTCCACTTCTTCCCCATGCCACCCTTGCTCCACCTGAAGGAATCCCATCACCATCCACTGGAAAAATGGCCTTCATTTTCCTGTTTCGAAAGTTTCATTAGAATCACCAGCTTAGGTCAGAACAAATATGGAGACATTGATCCTAGACACTTATTAAACATTTCCTGGGAGGCAGGCTCCATGTGGCAGTTTCAAGTACATGATTTTCCGTAGACCTTGCAATATCATTATTACATAGACCGATACATACCATTATCTCTGTTTTACAGATAAAGAAATGAGGACTCTGGGAACTTTAACAACTCAGCCCATGACACACTGCTATTATCAGAGTTAGGGATATGTTCTCTCATCTCCAGTGCAATTTCCACTGTGATAAACTAAAGGAGAGATAAGTTCATTAGGAGAGCAAGGCAAGCAAGTAGTTGGCTGGCCTAAGTACTAAGGGGATGGGGATCAAAGTGAAGAGTTATGAGATGCTTAGGGGAGGCTTGGAGTGGAGTAAAGGGGCAATAGTGGGAAGGTCCATGGCAGACCTTACTCCTCAGAGTTGGCCTCTGCAGCGAGGCCACTTTCCCATTTACCCCCAGTTCATTTGGTGATATCCAAATTGGGAAATTACAATCGCATAAAGAAGTCTGTTCAACTGTCATCACACATTATGAGCATCTACAAGGTACAAAGAATTTCCTGCTGTTCTATTGGTTTGAAAAGAAAGGAATAATATCTGGAGTCTGCAGTTGAAGGTTTTATATTTGGCAGGATGACCAACTACATGGAAGACACTGGCAAAACACTGAACTGCCGGTCACTGGTTTTATCTGCCATTAAATGGGGTTGTAAAATGGGAACATTATTAATGTTGGGAATTATGATTGATTCACATGTGGGGCCAATGCAGAAATGCCCAAGGGGGAAAATTTCTATTACCTTATTAAAATTTCACCCTAGATTAAAAGTGATATATTAAGAGAATTTAAATCTAGAGAAGATGTAGTTTTTCCCCTCAAAGCCTGAAAGGACATGAATGCCCTGCCCAGTATGATAAAGAACCCAATATAATGTCTTAACAACTAGGTACATGCACAGAATCTAGAGGATGGTGAGCAAATGTGTTTTACTGTTCACATGTGCTGGCCTGTCTGTTCATATGCACTCTGCCACTGATGGCTCCAGATCAACTAGTTTCTTGCTTCCCTCTCCTCTTTATTTCTTACATTTCTCTGCAGATTCGTAGGCCCATGTGCCAGAGACTAACAAGACCTGCTCTGATTCTTCCATTCTTTAGAATAAACCACCTATGCAATGAAGAAGCCCTCCTTTTGTTACTATTGCTTGAACTTTATGGCATACTTTTCAGACATAATGAAGATTAAACAGATAAGATGAAAAGAAAATATTAAAGAGACAGAATATCAGTCATTCATCATACATGTACTTATTCAAAAGTCAACATGTGTGTATGTCTTTATTTCCTCACCCAAGGATAATTTTCCATTGATTTTTAGAGAGGGTGGAAGAGAGAGGGAAAGAGAGAAATATCGATGTGAGAGAAACACATTGATTGGTTGCTTCCTGCATGTGCCCTGACCAGGGCCCGGGCCTGGGAGGAGCCTACAACCAAGATACTTGCCCTTGACCAGAATCAAACCCAGGATCCTTTGGTCTGCAGGCTGATGCTTTATCCACTGAGCCAAACCCAATAGGGCAGTCAACATGTACTAATATTTATAATTGACTGTTGTGTGCCAGGCACCATCCTAGGCTCTAGGGGAGGGATATATAGGAAATCACACTTGTTCAATTCCTACCCATAGGGAACTTAGATTCTGGTGGGGTGAAAAGAAATAATAAACAGATAATAAAACCAACCACATATAACATGACAGCTGGCAATAATTACTCAGAAGAAAAAGAAACCATGGCAATAGGATAGAACTGATAGGAGTGGAGATATTTTGTGCTAGGAGATCAGGCAGTGTGGCCTTGTATATAAAGATTCTTTCATTCAATATTTATCGACTGCCTTTGAGGAGCTGGATACTGTGTGCGAGATACAAGATGAATAAGACATGGTCCCTGCCCTCCAGGAGCCCACAGCTCAGTGGAGAATCTCGCCACCTGCTCCACCAGGCAGACAGATGAGAAGTCTCAGGGCATGTTGCCGTAGCAGCATTGCGCACAGTGACCAAGCTGAACAGATTGTAAGTCTTCCAAAACTCACAGTGGCTTCCATAAAATAATTCTCACTTCAAGTAAACATTTTCAGTTGGTGAGTAACACTATTTTCCACCGACAGCACTCATAGTTGAGGATTTCCTTGATGCAACAATGACTTGTTTTTCTGATTGGTTGCCAAGGATTGTTTGGGTCCTTGTAGAAATGTACTTGCTTAACTCCTCCAAAGCAACTTGGCTGGTTTCTTGTTGTACTGGCAAATGCTGCCTCCTGTACTGAAAAATGTGTTCTTTCTGAAAAATGTCGACTGTCCCTGGATGGTTTCCATGAAATTTAAGGATAAAAAAAAAAAAAGAAGAAGAGATTTTTTTAAAAAAGTAAATGAAGAAAAATAGAGGTTTGCAGCCCAAAGATTTACATAAATGCAGGTCACATTGTGGGTGAGATGGGCCATTTTTTCCCCCACTTCCATCATGCTTTGTCAGGTACCCGGTTCAAAATGTCCTGATTCATCAAGAAGACAGAGGAAAATATAATTAAGTTCAAAATCCTAGCTTGTCTAAACAAGCGGCTTTTCTTTATTGTGCTTTTCAGACAACCTCCATATCCTGAGCTTGACAAAGGTGGTAATACTGTAACACCGTGAAAAGAAGACTCCATCGTGTGAGAGAACAACACTGAGCAGAAAGGCCTTTGTTTTCCTGTAGACAGAGCCTTTTTGACAGAGGATGGGAGATCCTATCGCAGGCAGTTCCAGAGTCAGAAAGACAGGCTGGCCTGGCCGGCCTCCCCGCTAGCGCAGGCGATGATAATCCACTCGCTGTGCGGGCTCCATGCTGGGGCCTTCTTCCTCCTCACAGTCTCACTGTCACATCCCTCACCCTCACCTCCCTTTGGAAACCGGGGAGAGGGAATTATTTTGGCGAGGCTGAGACACGAGCACAGGTGGTACCTCTTGTTGTAAACTTTCCCGTGTTTGCTGCGGCTCTGAGCCCACTTTGGGGGGGGGGTCTGTTCTGTCAGAGACACCGCAGCAGCAACGCGGGGCCCTCACTGTTGATCTGTCTCGTCGCTGCTGGGGCCACAGGTGTCCTCTTGCCAGGACACACACAGTTTCTCTCAGTGGCACCTTAGGGCCAGGGTGCCCGTCAGAGCCACAGCCAAAGACTCTCATTTCCTTCCTGCTCCACGCGGTGAGTTTGGTTTGGTTCACGCCAAATTTTGAATTTGGTGGAGCGATTCCCTGCTTTGCTATAGCAAAGTAAACAATAAATTTGTCACCATTTTTTTTTAAATTATTGTACACGTTGGGAGTCCTTGGCAGTGGTGAAATTTTTGCTCTTCTCATGGCCTCCTTCATAGCAGCTTCCACTGCTGTGATCATGTCAGCTTCAGGGAGAAGTGACAGACAGGAATTTTGCTATCGAAGTTACTTCCGAAGGCCAGGAAAAGTCAATTACTGGATAAGATCACAAACTTGCTTCTAAATATAAACTCTTTCTCAGCACTTGCAAATGGTAACTGCTGCCCAAGTCTAACCCTACCCTAAGGCTCCGGTAGGAACTCTGCTCCTCCCTAAATAGCCTGTTGTGGAAGGACGTCACTCAAGATGAAATTTACTCCCTTGAATCTTAAGTAGCTGATTTGGTGATGAGGTGCCGGCACAAAAAACGTCCATTTCCAGCTCTGTTAACTTTGATTGGGAGGATATGATTGCAGCTCAGTAACCTCTCAGGGTGGCTTTCCAAATTGGGAAGGGCGTCCAGTTGTTGGTGGGTTTGGCTTAGGTTATGCAGTTTATTTGTTTGGGTTGTATGTTTTGAACACGTTCCCAGGGCTTTTCAAAAGAGTGATGGGAACATTTGTTTAAATGGAATGGAAAGCAAGGGAACAGGCATTGCCAACACTCTAATTATGAGCCTAGCAACATGTGCACTTATTTGGGAGTTGAAAGTGTACCAGACTAGACGGAGGGAAAGGAGGAGGAACCTAGGTGGTCTCGAATAGGAGGGCTGCCTTCCCTTCCTAGCAGGGAGGGCAAAAAGCACAGGTTTCCTACCCTTTTGGACAAACAAAGACATGGCAAGCTGCCCGTCTCTTCCCTCCCCAATATCTTTTTCACTTTGAGGCACTATCTGGAGGGCGGGTAAAGTTCTGAGGCACCGAGAGTGGTCATTTATGTCAGGTGATCTGTTAGATCCACTCCCTGCCTTCCTTGGAATGTTATTTTTTAAGGTCAAAGGGCAAGCACCTGATGTCCTGTTGAGCTCCAGGGGGACACAGGGGTGGGGGTGGGGAGGTGTCCTGTAACCCCTGCGGCTTTCTTCTGCCTCAGAGGAAAAATGCCAAACCCTTCAAAACGTCTCTTCTTCCGACAGACAAATTTCCCAGGAACTGTAACCAGAAGAGTTGGAGGGTTGTTAAACCAGAGGGTATTACTAAGGTTGGGGTGGTGAACCAAAGGAATTTGGAAAGTTTGAGAATCGAGAAGATTGGGGTGCTTGACACACACTTTCTTCTCCTTTAATTTCTGAGGGTTCCCCCCCCCCTCGAAAATTAAAGGAGAAGAAAGTGTGTGTCTTCATTTCCAGTCAAGTGTATTTCATTCCAGACATTGAATCAAAACCTCCTCTCTCCAGTCTCTGTGTGGATTAGGAGTAATTATAAGGTAAAAATAACATTGTCTGCTTCCTTGAAATCTGTAGTTTTATTGTAAGGATTTTATAGAGGGGTCTATTTTACTTTCCACCCCCCCCCCCCCAAGTTATATATGAGATGGTATTTCCAAGGTAGCTATTATTGCTGTTCAAACATAATTTTGGGGGTAGGGGTGAAGGGTAACCAGCTGAGAGCACATCTTTTAATTTTAAGGCTTTAAAAAAGTGGATGGAGAAATACACAAAGCAATACACACGGCTCAGGGCAGAGTCCTTCCCTGAGTGTAACAGCTGGAACTGGTAGGTTCCCGAAGAGCCTGCTGAAGCCCAGCAGGCTGCGTTTCCCTGCGATGTCTGGTAAATTTCATGTAATTAGTGCTGCCTGCTGAAGGGGGCTGTGGTCTCCACAGGCAGTGAAGACCTCAGTAATGGCCAGAAGGAAAGTGGGCAGGATTCAAGTCCCCCCCACCGGTGCCAGGAGCTAGGCGCTTCCTTCAAAGCAAAGACAACTGTTGGAATAAGCCAGCTGTGCAGAGCAGAATTTAAAAGCTTGTAGATTTAGGCAAAATAGTGCCACCTGTGAGTCTCTCTCCTCCCTCCTTCCCACCCTTTAAAATAATGGAAGAGCCCAGACAACCTGGCTCAGTGTTTGAGCATTGACCTATGAACCAGGAGGTCACGGTTCCATTCCTGGTCAAGGCATATACCCTGGGTGCGGGCTCGATCCCAATAGGGGACATGCAGGAGGCAGCTGATTGATGATTCTCTCATTATTGATGTTTTCTATATCTCTCTCCCTCTCCCTTCCTCTCTGAAATCAATAAAAATATATTTTAAAAAATGGAAGAAAGAAAAGATATATCCTAGTAAAAGGCAGCTAGCCTATTAAGACTCAGCTGTAAGGGTTATTTTCATAGGAACAATACAACAAATCAATAAATTTGAATTGAGTTATCATGGAGGTTTTCAGAATTACCTGAAAAGCTTGTAAAGATTCTGACTCCCAGGAACTACCCCAGGGGTTCTGATACTCAGCGTCTAAGGTCTGGGTCTGTAAGATGGGTGTTTTATCGTCCACATAATTTTTAGGAGCCTTAAAAGCGATGTATCTTTTTAAAAAAATATATTTTATTGATTTTCTACAGAGAGGAAGGGAGAGGGACAGAGAGTTAGAAGCATCGATGAGAGAGAAACATCAATCAGCTGCCTCCTGCACACCGCCCCCCCCCCCCAGGGGATGTGCCTTCAACCAAGGCACATGCCCCTGAACGGAATCAAACCCGGGACCCCTCAGTCCGCAGGTCGACGCTCCATCCACTGAGCCAAACCGGTCAGGGCAAAAGCAATGTCTCTTAAAGTTGTCTGTGAACTGCAGAGTGCCACATAAGTGTTAATATTTAACTAATATTAAACCGGATAGTGTTCCTCATATTTGTTAGCTAATGTGCTAGGAACTGTGAGGGAAGTGAAAGAAGTCTTCTGTAGTTGGGTAGTCTGCATACTTGCCAGTTTTCTATTATTAGAGTTCACCAAGAATACTTCCCTCTGAAGAAAGTTAATTCCTTAAGCAAACATTTTGTGAGCAACATCTTTCTCTCCCAAAAGTTGTCGTTTTGTACTTCCCGATTTAACACTGCAAATAACACATGGGCATCCAGACTTCATTCCAAATTGTTACCAAGGAGAGGGGTTCAATCTTTCTTTCTTTGTTTTAATCACAGATTTCTTTGGGAGCGGCTGGCTGGAATTCAGGCTAGTTTGATGGCATGGCTTCCTCTTTTAATTGTACTGCAGGGAATGAAAATCATTAGGGGATGTTTCTCTTGTATTTGAATGAAAGGGTTTTCCTTAATATGTGTGCCTTGCTCACAGCACACATTCTTAGAATGACTTAAGAGAGCATAGCTAACATACCTCACGCACCGTGGAGGCCCGACTGAATGGGTCCTGGGATGAATGGGCATCCGTGAAAACTAAGTAAAAAGAAATGCTAAAAATACATCCTAGCATAGAAATGTGGGCTGCATTTCATTTGTAGTTACTACTTAAAAAATGGAATCAGTCGAAGGTCATTTTTTTTTCACATGTTAAATAACTTTCACAAAGAATCCTAGACCTGGGAAACACTTTAGAAATAATCTAGTCTAGTGATTTTCAAATTGTGCTTCCTAGAGCTGTAAAGCAAGGCTACTCCACTTTAGTTAAACATTTGAATCACTTGGGAAGCTTTATAAAAAAATATGCTAGATTCCCTATTCCCAAAGACTCCAGTTCAGCTCATATGAGGGGCCCAGGGCATGCGTTTTAGAGGACTTCCAGGGTGGTGAACTACCATTCTAAGGTGTCAGCAGTCCAGTAATTGGACACATGATCTGATAAATGCGAGTATACTCCCTGGGGACAATACGATAAAATATATGAAACTGGGAAAATTGCATGTGCTTGTGCGGCATAGAGCGTCCTCTTTGCAAAGGGCATTCTGTAGGTATACCTGGGACACACAAAAGATTAAGACCCAGCCTTTCTCTTAAAGAGTTTATAGCAGCAGTTCTCAACCTGTGGGTCGAGACCCCTTTGGGGGTCGAACGACCCTTTCACAGGGGTCGCCTAAGACCATCCTGCATATCAGATATTTACATTATGATTCATAACAGTAGCAACATTACAGTTATGAAGTAGCAACGAAAATAATTTTATGGTTGGGTCACAACATGAGGAACTGTATTTAAAGGGCCAGAAGGTTGAGAACCACTGGTTTATAGTCTTGAATCATAGATGTTTCTATGGAAGCTGGCCTCTGGCAGAGGCACAGGGAGGGAATGAGAAAAACAAGTATAAAAAAAACTGTAATAAAAGGCAGGTGTGTTATAGATGGCACAGGGAGGATTAAATCACAGGAACATACTATAGCTTTCAGCATTTGCTCTAATTTCTCATTTCTTCTTTACCCAGGGTAGAACGGACTGAAATGAGCACTTTTGACATCCAGAGTCTTAGAACGCAGCCTGTTCTACTTTTTTTTGGGGGGGGGGGGGGAGTAGCAGGAATAAAAAGGAAAAATAATGCAGGTACCCCGTTCCTTCTCTACTTGCTACCAGGTAAGATATTCCTAGAGCCTGCGACGCACCAGGCAGGAGTTCCCTCAGATGGAGGGGGAAAAGGTGAAATCATGGGTGCCAGGTGTCATTTTCAGGACTGCTTCCAGGTGCCTGACCACTGGTTTCTTGGCAGAGGGAAAGGCAGAGGGAAAACTCCTGCCAGCCTTGATTTCACTTTGTGCTTCCCCAAGTCAAAGATTGTTAATAGTCCCAGGTGGGCTCATCTCCTTTCATGGATAATGAGCACAGTTGTGTTTGAAAAAAAGAAATCGCTAAAAGCTTTTGTTGTCTGTTGCTCTTCATATGGGTCTTAACATAGAATCTTCGGAATTTCTTTGTTCTCTTCCCAAACATAGTCACATGGCACGAAATCCTTCAAGGTGTGATTCCACATAAGTTTGCCTAATTTCCCCCGGACTCCATCCCATGCATTCTCATATTTATAATCTGTGGATCGATACCAATAAAGTTAGCCATGGAACACATCTTGGCAGGGAGTGCTTTCTGTCATCTTTCATCTGATTTCAGCAGAATGTTTATTTAGCATAAAAGAGATTTGAAGAATCAGATATGTTACAAAGAAAGTAGTACTCATATCTGGGTAGAAGAATCAAAGGAAAAAACACACACAACTATTTGATGAGATGATCCTTAAAGGGTGGGTGGGAGTTCAACAAATAGTTGAGCATAGGAAAACTTTCTGGCTGAATAAGAAAAATGTACATTTTTGTTCAGACAATTCTGGAGTTTAGGTTATTGGTAGTAGAGAGGTAGGAATTTAGAATGGGAAAATGGGTTCAGGCACTACTCCACTTGTGATGAACTTTGAATGCTGGTAGGATATTTGTACTTAGTTTGATCAGTGATCACAAACCACTGAGTTTTTTGAGTAAGGAGATTATGTAATCAAACTCGTGCTTTATTAAAGTTAATTGAGCAGCGCAGTGAGGAATGGATTGAGGCCAATCAGAAAAATATTGGGAGCAGAAGACTATATGAAAAGTATTGTTGTACTAGTATGAAGAACAGTGGAGACATCTGTATTGGAAAGATGGGGTTTCAATGGTAAGAAAAGAAGAAAAAGAGATGACATTAAAAAATTGGAAACAGATTTAAGAAACTAAGTAAGAATGGTGTTTCTACGTTTATGAAATAAGCACTGACTTGAACAGACTGTTTAAAGTAAGCATACATATGGGAAAGCGTAGGTTTTGTCCTGCCTCTTGAAATTTCTATTGGACCTGTTTAGTTTTACTGGCAATTTTTGAGACATGGCTAATGAATTTTAAAAATCAGGATGATATGGAATAATAGATAGTCATAAAAATGGTTAGAGACAAATGTCCACTTTAGTTAGTGTGTACCTAGTGAAACTGAAAACTTCAGTACTGGTCAGAAGTATGAAGGAATTTTTCCCTACTAAACTGATCAATTCTTTGGACATCTTTTAAGAAGACACAAAAGTTTTTCATTAAGAATTCTGTGGAACTACTATTCCATCTACTTCTGTTCAGATTTTATTGTTTCTTGTCTGTGATGTTCTGCTGTGTTTTAATTAGTGAGGCCTAATTATGACCCAGCTCTAGGTCACTGTACTGTTCAGCACAGGCCCAATGAGAGGGCATATTACAGTGACATCTGACTAGCTACAGTGGTATCTAAGCACATATTATCACTCATTGATTCATTCAACAGAAATCTTTTTTAAGTATATTTTTATTGATTTCAGAGAGGAAGGGAGAGGAAGAGATAGAAACATCATTGATGAAAGGGAATCATCAATTGGCTGCCTTTGGCACGCCCCCTACTGGGGATTAAGCCCACAACCCAGGCATGTGCCCTTGACTGGAATCGAACCCTTGAGTCCGCAGGCCGACCCTCTGTCCACCAAGCCAAACCAGCTAGGGCTCAACAGAAATCTTTTTGAGGTCTGCTTACAATTCAGGTTCTATACTTGCCAAGATACAGAGTATGAAGATACTCAGAGCTTAATAGGGTGGGAGTATATAGGATGGGGTCAAGGTAGGCTTACAGTTGTTCATATGGAAAAGAATACAATAAATAATACATAATAATACAAAAATAACCGTGTTTTACATACTCATAACTATAAACCTACTTTTGCCCCAGCCTGTAAAAATAAAAAGCAAGGGATAGGGTATAAGAAGGTTAAAAAAAAAAAAAAGAATGTGAGACCAGAGGCAGGGGAAATTTATTCTACTTAGGAGACTGTAGAAATCTTTGTAAAGAAAGTGATACTTCACATAAAATGGGCAATTTACAATCAATTCATTTCCTCTTTCTCTTTTCCTATCTCCACCCGTCCTTTCCCTTCCCTCCTCAAAGATTCCCTTACCTATAGTGCTTACAGCACTATGTTAAGAGCTTTTGGCTGCAATCAGACATAAAACTGCTCTCCAACAGCAGAGAGAGAACATTACATAAGCATGTACATGCAGTAGAGATTGTTAAGTGATATAACTGAAGTAGAAGGTAGGTATGGAAGTATAAGACAAAGATAGAGAAAGGTTTGAAAGTGGCTGAAGAATAGTATTCGCAATGTCTTTGCTGCGTTCAGTTTGGAAAACTATTTCTTCATGTGTGTGTAAGCATCCACAGCGACACGTGCAGACATTGCTGCTTCCAGGAGGCAAGGTGAGACCTGGTCAGTGAGATCCTGGTGTGGTCCCGGATACAATGACCCGTTTGCCACTGGCCACTGACAGTCCTTGCCTGTGAAGAGGTGTGCTCCCTGTTACATGACAACGTGTGGCATTTTGCTTCTGAGTTTCTGGTAATGGTTTTCTGAGATGCCGTTTGAAAGACCCTTTAAAAATAATTTCATGACTCTGTATGGCTTTCTTGCTACAAATGTGAAAACTGAACTCAGTTGGTGGACGCAGAAGGCTTATTAGCTGTTCTTTTCTTTCCTGCTCTCTCTTCCTAACCCTGGAATCTTGAGGAGATTCTTCCATTAAGCACCCCCGACAGTAGTTAATTGTGAGTCATTAACATCCTGCAGCATATCCTAGTTTTGAGAGATAAGAGTCAGCCTTGGTGCAAATGAAATTTTAAGCAAATGCTGCTTTTCTTTTCTTTCATTGTCTTGAATGATGCAGTAGTCGTCTGTCATCCATGGTGGCTTTCCACAGTTTCAGTTACCCACAGTCAACATTAAATGGAAAATTCCAGAAATAAACAATTCATAAGTCGGTATGCCGTTCTGAGTATTGTGATGAAATCTTGCACCTTCCTTCCCTGACCTGCCCCGGGCAGGAATCACCCCTTTGTCCAGGGTATCCACTCCGTATATCCCCGCCATTAGTCACTTGGTAGCCATCTCAGCTATCAGATCACTGTTGCGGTAGCACAGTGCTTGCGTTCGAAGTGACCCCTATTTTACTTAATAACGGCCCCAAAGTGTAAGAGTAGAGATGCTGGCAATTTGGATATGCCAAAGAGAAGCCATAAAATGCTTCTTTAAAGTGAAAATATAGGGCATCCCCCCAAAATATACACACACTTTGAATAATTATAAAGATAGTGTTTATTAAAATACAATTCTTGCCCGGCTGGTGTGGCTCAGTGGTTGAGCATTGACTCATGAACTAAGAGATCTCTGGTAGATTCCTGGTCAGGGCACATGCCCAGGTTGTGGCTCTAGCCCCAGTAGGGGGTGTACAGGAGGCAGCCGATCGATGATGTTTCTCTTTCATAGATGTTTCTATCTCTCCCACTCCCTTCCTCTCTCTCTAAAAAAATCAATAAAAACATTAAAAAATACAATTCATTTTCAAAATTGAGCTATCAGCCATTAAAGTGTGTATACATTTTTTGGACACCTTGTATATGTACACATGGGTAAAAAATAGTATATACAGGGCTCAGTACTATCTGTGGTTTCAGGCATCACTGGGGGTCTTGGAACGTATCCCTGTGGGTAAGTGGGGGGCTGGGGGGGAGGGAACTACTGTGAAATTTTGGTTGGCAGCGGAACCAATAATCAAATAGGAATTTAACTTCATTTCTAGTTATGTCTCATGACATTAACATTCTATAGATATTGAAACCAAGCCTTTTCTCTTTTAAAGAATCTTGTTAACCCTCCCAAGAAGTACCTGTGATTCATTTCCATCGTGTGCCCCATTCTTGTGCCATTCTGCAAAATGGAGATTGCTTCATCAGTTTTTGTTCTCTGTAGATTTCCCCTCTATTGAGTGATTAATTACTAGCTTTCTGGTGACTTCTTAATCTCTTTCTGTATTTTAAAATATTCATTCATTTCAAAATTCTCTAGTGTAAGGTACAAAGACTAAATGGGACATAAGTAACTGCAATTACTTTCCACTCCGTTCAGCTTTGCCTTTAGTACTAAAGACATCATTTGAAAAATGTATAAAAATCAAACAAGTTTAAAACTTAAAAATAAACACGAGGGAATTAGTTTCCTCAGTGAAAACATTAGCATTTAAAGGTTAAAGTGACAAAAAAATGTGTTTACGCCTTACATCACTAACAAAGTACCCCTTTCTGTTAGGGATCCTTGTATTTTTAAAATATATAAATTGCAACACAATACACTTGAAATAACAAAACCAAAACACACTTTTATTGTTAGGAAGTATGGAAATCCCACTGCTTAATGTATGAATTAATGGAACTTCTTGACAAATCACCTGTTAAATTTCAGCTGACAGCTTGTCATATATTAATTATAAATAATTGTAATATACGGCTAGCATAATGCATGCAACAGAAAAAATAGGAAAGGTAATTAGAGAATATCCTTTGTTTTCTCCCTTACTTTTTGCTCCCAAGAAAAAAATGACCCGATGTTTCACTTGGTTGGGATAGTGCCAATGGTTAATGGAATGTCCCACTCTACTAAAGAATTTAATGGGAATATCCATTTGTCACAGTCGCATGCTGTAATCTGCAGTAGCGGAGCCGATGGAAAGTAGCATCGTACCATAACGTCCTCTACACACTGCAGGTGAGGGTGAGATGCTGCAGCCAAACTGAACAGTCAGGGTGGAGAGCGTGGCTTTGCTAGGCCTTTCTTTAGAGGGAGATGTGGATTTCTCTCCGTTAAGACCCCAGTGCTGCCTGACAGCAACAAGAAATGCTACCCTGCAGAGAAAGAAAGTGCATTTCTTTCAAGTGGCGAGAAGTGTAAATGTGTGTATAGAATGTCTCAAAATCTCTAGCAACCTCCTTGTCTACTAGAAACCCACCTGTTTGCAAAGAGACTTTGGAGCGTGGAATCAGAAAGACCAAGATTAGACACTCATTTCAATCACCTGCTAGTTCTGAGTTTGAGCTTTCAAATCTGAAGAATGGGGGTGGCAGCACCTATACTTGCCATGTTGCTGCTGGAGGAATTTACAGGAGCATCTGAGTCAATATATTAGCAAGGCACCCGAGTTACTGGCTTCCTTCTTCACAGTGTGGGTAGAATTGTGGTATAGTCTGATTACTTTATACGTGTCTATCTTCAGTCACCAAATAAAGTAAAATATTGTTTAGTTTAGGGACTGTTTTAAATATGTGTGTTTTTTATCCTTGCCATTCACCAGTTCTGTGTTTGGGACAAGGTACTGAAATTTGCTGTATAAATTAAATTGGAAAAACTCTCTCAAGTAAACCTTTTAACACTTATATAAAGAGATATTTAAGTTATTTGAGGATAATTAGCTATTAATTATTATTCCACTTATATAGTTAGCAGCGAACTAGTGAAGCATACCGGCACCCATAGAAGAGGCTCGGATGTTCATTTCAGTGCCTGATTAAACTGTTCACTGTCTTCAGGACCCATCATTTGAATCTATGTTGTGTTTCTCCATTTTAACTGGATTTAATACAAACCACTGTCGCCCTCCAAAAGGAAGTATGTTCAGCAGCAGTTATTCAATGCTCTGGTTAATAATTTATCATCGGAATAGATGTAAAAACACAGGATTTGAAGTGAAACAGATGTAGGTCCAAAATTCTGGCTCGGCCACTTAATAGCTGTGTTAGCTCAGCGACATAACTTAGCCTCTCTGTTCCTGCTTCCCCACTGACACAATGGAGCTGATAACACTTACATAGCTGGGAGGTGTTAGGACTGGAGGTGAGTCAGTGGCTTTGAAACTTTTCCTTTTAAGCACTGACAGTACTTAGTACATATAATGCACTCTTCATTCTCTTCTGCTTTCATTTCATTCACCTAAAAATCTGTTCACAACCCACTAGATTCCCCATCCACAAAAGGTGCCTTTTGAAAACAGGGGGACAGCCTGATGTTTCGTACATAATCCAAGTATAACTCATGATTACTGTTACTGTCATTATTATTATTTTTAGTCTTTTTAGGATGCTCCGTGATAGATGAGAATAAAATCTTCTGAGTACTTCTAGGAACTAACTCTCTTGGATGGGTTCCCACATAGACTCATACTCATCATATGCTGAATTATGCACTAGAGGGGGTTGTGCTGTGGAAAAGCTCCTGTGTGCTATTCATCACAGAATGTTAGGGCTGGTAAGAAACTAAGAAAATGTCTAGTCCCACTTATTTTCCGTCATGTGAGTATTTATAGTTTCACAATATCCTGCATATATTGCTCATTGATAAATTGAAAAAACACACACACACACACAAAACAAAACAAAAACAACTTCTGTGATCCAGAACTGGAAAGTAGACGGGGAGATGGGTCATATCTGGGTTTTTGTTTTGCTTCTGTCACCAACGTTTGGGTCACCTTAAACTCTCAGGGACTAAGTTTCCTTACCTGTAAAACGAGGTGATTTCAACAGATGACTAGCCCACTTTTGATGTTCTTTGACTTTAAATCTCCAAATGGTATAACCCAGGGGTGACAGTCCATGCCACAGGCTGCTGTTTTGTTACAAGCCTGCTCCAAATGAGCCCTAATATGTGCACATCAGGGTGCTGGCTCACTCCCCCCACCGCTCAGAGGTGCAGAGGAGGTTTAGCTCCTCTATTTGCCCATCTCCTCTACCTTAGCAGCATACCCCTCTTTTGCATAATAATAGCTCGGACTCTCTAACCACCTCCTTCCACCCCTAGTTCTTTCTCCCAATGTTTGCTTCTAGTGAGGCCGAAAACACGTGGGACCTCATGGTGCCAGGAAAGTTGGGTCTTGTGCTTATGTGGTTTGCTTGTGCTGCCCTCCATCTCCTCTGATTGCTTTCCACCTGCTTGTTACTCACCTTGGTAATGATGATCACTGAGTTCTCCAGCTAGTTTAACTTGCTACCAGGGGGGTATGTTAATAGTTCCTCGACTCTGCTCCCAGATAACATTCAGTTGTCCCAGCTGGCATCTTCTTGAAGTCAGTTTTGGTCAGATCTTCTTAAATTAGGCAGAGGTATGTGTGTCTCTTTACCAAAGACAACAAACAGCAGGGAAATACCAGGGTTTTTTTGTTCCCCTAGTATCTAAATGTTTAAAAAATATATTTTTATTGATTTCAGAGAGGAAGGGAGAGGGAAAGAGATATAGAAAACATCAATGATGAGAGAGAATCATTGATCGGCTGCCTCCTGCATGTTCCACACTGGGGATCGAGCCCGCCACCCAGGCATGTGCCCTGACCGGGAATCAACCCGTGACTTCCTGGTTCATAGGTCGATGCTTGACCACTGAGCCACACCGGCTGGGCCCTACTATCCAACTTTTGCAAGAGGAAAATGGGACTCACCAGTTTATGGGGGGAGATGTATCAACGAGAAAGCCAAATCAGAATTTACACCCTGAGTGAGAATCACCTATGTGGGTGTTCAGATTTCTTGATTTATCCTTAGGGCTCAGGGGGCAGGAGTCCCTCATACCTGCTCAGCCATGCAGTTCCTCATGTCATGAGAAAGTTTGGAGGGTACATCTGGCACTGGAAGCTGCACAAGACTAGATTTCTTCTTGATTTCCACTATAAGGCTAATCATAAAAAAAAAGAAGAACAAGCAAGAGTCATGCCAAGATCTCCCTCCCCACCTCCCTTCAATTGCTGGAAAACTAAACCTCATTTAACATGACTCCTTTCAAAGCGATGTGACTTCTTTTTGGAGCACGCGGCGGGTAGAGAATCACCGAACAATCCTTCAGTGCCTTTCAGGAGCACAGCATGCAGATGGTGGAAAGCTTGAGGCAACAGTCAGGATGCAGGATCCTTAGGCTGAATCCAAGGCCTTCTGCTTACCTTCGCTCTTGCACACACCCCCTCCAGCTTGCAGGAATAAGGATTGTGTGTGTGTCCTAACCTGAACACAGAGTGAGCAAGGGAGGTGGCTGGAGGCCCTGCCTCTAACTTTATTTAACCTTTTTGATCAAATTTCTAATAACATTTTGGTAGGCCGACAAATCGCCGATGGAGGTTCCCAGCTAGCTGCCGACTTTGTCCACGTGCTAGACATCCTAGGAGTGAAGGTTAAAATCACCTCTTAGCTAACAATCCACACAGTGTGTTCCGTGGAAAAAGGATTCTGTGGATGAAGCCAGTGCAGCCCCCAAACGGGGTGCTTGTCTAGAGAGAAGGTTTCAGGGTGTCCTTCAGAGAAGCCAGGGATCACTGAATCTCCAAGACCAGAAAAGCAAGTAGCATGGACGCAAAGCAACTAAGGTTGACCCAGTACTTCTCCTTACTCTCTGACTCCAAAGTGGATCCTACAAGCATCCCCAATGAATGAATGAGGCAGCCAAGGTGAAGTGAGGCTGGACACAAACTGTCTCATCAGCCTGCGCTCCTTATATTGTAACTGCTTTGAATGGGGCTCCCCCAGCATTGTTCCTGCCTCGAGCCAGGACGCAGAGCAGGAAGCGCCTGGGTGTGCATCTCTAAGGAGATGAGTGAATTTGTTAAAGAGGGTCTTTTCTGGCCTGGTGGATGGATGCTGGGGAGTGACGTCACCCCGCCCCCGAGAGAGAGAGAGAGAGAGAGAGAGAGAGAGAGAGAGAGAGAGAGTGTTGCGCCTCTTGTGCCTAGTCTGCCTGCCCCTCCTTCATCCAGCTCTCCGGCCCTTTCAGTGGGTCCGTGGTCCAGACTCCGATTCGCCAGCGGGCGCAGCGGGCCTGGCTCTGCCCGCCCAGGCGCACCCACACTCACGCCCTCCTGCTGGCAGCGCGCACACACAATCCCCCGGCGCTGGGGCACCGCGATTCCCTGGGATCCCCAGCACGTTCTGAGGATCTGAGAAAAGGAAACAAAGAGAGAAGCTTTTCCAATCACTTTCCTAAGCTTTGTCATCGAATCCCCCCACCACACCACCTGGCCTCCCACCATAACCACCAGCTTCCCGCTGGATCCGAGAACTGGGCTGCCCTGGCCACCCCACCTCCTGGCCCCGGACTCCGCTCCGGCCGGTCTGCAGGCGTCGCCCCACGCCCTCTCCCCGCCCCCCTCCCCGCCGCCCGCCAGCCTCAGTTTCTGGTTACCTCTCGCGTGCGCTTCACTTTGGGGGGGAAGCAGAGAAGGGGCGGGAGGCGCTGAGGGGGGCAGCCGAGTTGCTATTTGTGGCCAAAAAAAATCCTCTTAAAAGAAGCAGCAGCGGCAGCAAGAAGGAGCAAACGGAGAGGCAGAGGGAGGAGAGGAGACGCGGCTCCGGACCCCCCGGCCGCGAGCGGCGGAGCCTCGAGGTGCGGGAGGAGGAGAGCAGCAGGAGGGAGAGCAGACCCACAGCTGCGGCGGCGGCCGACGAGCGAGCGCGGGGCGAGCAGGAGGAGAAGCCGCCGCGGAAGCCGCGGGCTCGGGAGAGCCAGGAGGACGGGCCCGGGCAGAGGAGGCGGAGGAGGAGGAGGAGAAGGGAGTAGGGTGGAGGGAGGGCGGGGGGACGCGCTCTCTCGGATGCTGGATCTCGGGATTTTGGACTCACTCGCTGACTCTCCTGCACTTCCTCGCTCTGGACTGGGCTGGCCGCGCGAGGGCCGGGCGGCGGCGAGCAGGGGGGCGCCGCGGGAGTGACTTGGCCGCCCGGAGGCGGCGGCTGGAGCGCGCGCGGGCTGCGCGGCCGTGGCGGGGCGCGAAGGCGCTGGAGGAAAGTGCTGGTGGCGGCGCGGGAGGCGGTGGCGGCGGCTGCCCGGAGCCAACATGACCAGGTGAGTCCCCCCGAGCGGACCGGGTCCTCCCCCCCGTGTCTTCCCCGTTCCGCGCGCGCGGGGCTTGCCCGGAGCCCGGCTCCCGCGCCCCCGCGTCTCCCCGCGGAGCTACACGCTCCGGCGTCCCCGAGCCTGGCGCCCCGGCACCGGAGCGCACACAGTTGGCTCTTCGGAACCTCCTCGGGCTGAGGTCCTCCCCTACACGGTTTGCTTCTCGCTGGAAACCTCCAGACCCGGGAGAGGAGCAGTGCAGTGAGGGTGTTTGGGTGTGTGTGTGCGCGACCCCCGCTCTCTCCTGGGTGGGCGTCGTGGTGGGGAAATGGTGGAGCGGTGGGGCACCCCGACCCTACCAGGGATTCTGCCCCTGCCTCTATATCACATACATCTTAGGTGGCAGTGGTTACTGATTTAAGGAGGGCTGGTTAAGGTGAGGGGGCGATTTCTTTTTCTTTCTTTCCTCCGAACTAGTGGGGAGAAGGAGAAATAGCAGGAATCAAAGTCTACGCGGCTGCCATAGAGGAGGGGGATTGTTGGGGAGACCTTTTCATCGCAGAACCAAAGCTCTTAGTTCTCTGATGGGAATCCGCTGTGCTCACACACCATTCCGTAGGGAGGGAGACGCAGACTTTATAATGAAAAGTCCAAGTTGCAGGAGACACGGTGTTAAAAGAAAGCCCTGGACAAACCAAAGGTTCTTGGCGTTTTCATCGATTTATTGTAGCTCTTTTATAGGTATGGAAAAAACTTGCTTATCTGCGAGGTTGATTGTCATTTAGAGGCATTATCAAGTGAAGTCAGTTATCTTATGGTTAAACAAACAATCTTGAAATTGTGTGAGCTGGGCTTTCATTAATCGGGTGTTCCAGGATTGTGAATAGTAGTTCCATTCTCCAAAACCGGGGACTATCAGAACCCACTTGTATTGTTTCAGCTCGCCTCCTAGTACAGGACTTGCTAAATGTCTCCTCTGTTTTCTAAAATTCTTAGAGTGATCTCCCAGACCAAGCTACAGTTTGTGCCTTAGGCATCCAGAACCATCCCCCAGGGATCACTCCCCTGCATTTTCTCTTAAAGTTTATTTATTTTTCCTGCTACATGCCCAGAGACACAGTGCCAGCAACTTACCAGAGCGTAGCGCACACATTTTGAGCCTCTCATCTAAAACTGCTGGTGATGAGAGACTGATTTGCGGTTGGACTTCCCTATCTACAGATGCGGACCTTTCCCTTTGCTGTGTTCTTTCCAACCATCCTGAAGCACACATATGGGGAGTTAGTCCAACCATGGATACTTCTGACCATCTTGGCTATTCTATTTCTGTTTCGGAGTGTACACACCCACCAGTCAACTTGAGTAAAACCAGGGTGATGTACCAAAACTTGAAATGTCCTGATTTAAAGAAATATTTAGATGATACCAACTTAAGTAGTCTTATGTCGGTAATATGAGTATATCCAGGATAATGCTTAATAGATGTTATACTTATTTTGGAAACATTCTGTTATATGGTGCAGATAGATATCATTTTATTGACATAGCTAGCATGAGACATAAATTTGCAGTGCTTGATGTCCGAATTCTTGAAACAAACATCCTAAATGGACAATGGAAAGAAAATTTTCTTACCTCCCACCTCCCATAATTATGTCCTGTTCTTTGCTTTTCAATGGAGCTAGCAATTCTGTGACAGATTTCTTAAGCTCACCCTCTTGCTATCAGCTATTATTGTACTTTCAAAGTGTGAAATTGACAAGCTGGTCAGTTTCATGAATTCAGCTGTCAGACTGTGTCCAGTTAAAAATTGCTAAAAGCTGTAAATGTGCCTTCCTGGAATTCTCTTTTGTAAAGGGAAGGGGGTGAGGATTAAGGGGTGCTATTAATTGTAGATCTTTTAAAATAGGTGCACTCCAATGTGAGTTTTATCACTGGCTGTTGTGGGGAAATATCTTTTGATTTCTGCCATTGTAAAAGTGGCATTCAGGTTGTATCTATATTTCATTTTAAATAGTGAGCACTTTATATAGAAATAATCTATTCTTAAAACCCACAGTACTAATAGTATAAGAGGAATGAAGTTCAAAGAGGAAAAGTGTCTCTTGAATATATTTTAATATATATGTATGCACACACACACATGAGTAACATATTACTTTTGTAATGACATGTAAAGAGGTGGATGAATTAAATATTTTTTGTGGAGGTTATATAACACAAATTCTTCTTGGACCAGTGCAGTTATAGTTATTAAAGTAATGAAATGCCATGATCCATTTTAATATGTATGTATTTCAGTAGATAACCATGATAGTAAAACCGCTTAAAGTATTAAGTGCAATGATTTGATTTGCCTTTTGAGATTGACATTCATTTAAAGCCAGCATATCTCAAAGTCAAGAACTAAGAATTGGAATCCCCTCATCTGCTGCTATTTGCTAAGCCACTAGGGGCCTGTATAACTGTTCTGATATTCAGGAGCTATCCTTGTATGGCACATGCAAAACCTTCCTCGAGAGACATTAAACAATGCAAGTAGGCAGTCCCCTAAGTTTTTGTTTTCTCTTTTTAAACCTATTAACTCGTGCTTTGTTGTTAGAGACATTGATTGAAGGGTTTTTTAAGAACATTATTTAGAACTCCTTTAAAACTATGGTGGCGTAACGGTGATTTTTCATATAGAGTGTGAAACGTAGACAAGGTATTTGTGCAAATTCATATGTGATCCCAGGTTTTCAGTGTACGGCAAGGATAAACAAGTGGGAATGATAATAACTGATAAAGGATGTTATTTGCATAACGCAGGGTTCAAAGAATAATGAAGCAGAATTACTTTAAGGAACGTGTGGTCATAGATTGATGGTGTGATTAAACTAGCTTTGTAAGTGCTGTGCAAGTTTGTATGGGAGGAGAATCCGAGGCTGTGACTGCCGTTTAGTCAGCACTTGAGGGACCTGGACTGAAGATGCTCTATACATTTTTAAGTGTCAGTTTCACAAATTTGAAATCGACCAGCCGCGGCAATCCTGATAGACATTAGGCAATGAGGTCAAGTATACTTACACTGTTCTCTTGTTGATTTTCAGTTTCTCAAACTGGCAAGGATGACTATTTGTAAAAGAGCACGCTATAAGTATTTGCATATTGGATTTCCTTCAGACCAAACTTGATTTATCAAGCCATTGAGCTATTCTATTTTTAAAAGGATTCTCTGGATAAACAAGAATTCATTAACACAAGCACATGTGAAAAGTGCCATTTCAGGCAAAATGGCTTTCTCAAGGTACTTTTGCTTTAAAACTACCCTTCTTTAGTTTCCGTGTATATTTGTGGGAAGTTTGAGAGTCAAAGTATGTGCACGCTCTAATTCATAATCCCGAGGGCATCAAACTTTTAGGCTTGCATCTTTAAAGCTATACAATTTGACCTTTGGTCATGGGTACCTTTTTAATCCCAGAAGTTTCTGGGAATCTCAAAAATCAACTTTCCCTTTGTGTACTCAGCTTTGGGACCACAAAATATACTTTAAGGATTTGTATTATAAACACAGATATGTGAAGTGCTACATATAAAGGTATTCAGTTTTCTGGTGGAAAAAAGTTTAGTGCGAGTAAATGAGTTGTATTTTAAGCTGGGTCTACCCTGAGAATCTTATGGCTTTATGGAATTATTTACCTTGTTCTTGTACTGTTCGGTTTCTTTGAAAAAATCTTTTAGGAAAGTGACTTGTGAAGGCACAAAGGCAACTTGTAGTCTCAAAGTCAGTGTTTAAAAACATTTCCTTTATATTGTCAATGATTTGCCAAGAAAATGCAAAGAGGAGAGTTGTTATTTCTGTGAACTACAAGATTTAGGATTCTTATAAAACACATCCACTGAAGAAATCTGAGAATGTGGAAAAGATTGCTTAGAAGGGATTTGTCAGTAAATTTCCTTCCAACAAACATGACTTGTTTAAGCTTCTCTAATTTCTTAGCATAGTGACATTTCTGCCAAAGGACAGGTTTGTTTGGGGATATGTTTTCTATATGGATAATCTCATTTGCTTCTAATTAGTATTGGGTAACACTTATTAAAATGCCATGCTTGGCTTGACAATTCCCCTCCCCACCCCATGTAAAAAAAATGTGTTTCAGCTCTCCACAATTAAGCCCTGAGAAAGACAGCTAAAAGAATATGTGGCTTGTGCTTACTGATTGTTCATTATATGAAATTATAGCCTTGAGTGTAAAAGTTCAGAATTTTCTTTGCGTCATAAGTCTAGGGGAGGTCAAAGAGCAAATGCTTATGGGCTACGGCAGTCTCTGACTTCATGCAACCTAAATAATAAAGTCATGACAATGGTGCCATCCTGAAGCATTAATGAAATATCATTCTTACAAGACAGACTTCACACAATTACATTTAAGGCCTCTGCCCCTGTATCCCTTTAATAAATTATCCATTTGCTTTCATGCAATCAACAGTCAGTTTGCATTTCTTTTAGCATTTTATTTATAAAGTATTTAAAAGACTTAAGCATTAAGGAGATTCAGGTATTATGTTCATGTACCATTACACTGCCATACTCCTCAAGGCGTCTCATCTGGGGAAAAATTGACTAAAATAATGCCTGCAGTGTTCTGCCTCCTTCTTAAAATGATTCATTCACTCACTTTCTGGTCATTATTTTCACTTTGATGCTGATGCATACTTAATAGGATCATATCAGTGCTAGTAGTTGTTAGTTTAAAGCTTAACTAAAAGCAAAACTGAACTTTTTCTCTTTTTTTTGTCTTTTCAGTCTCTTACTGTCCCCCAAGTCAAATCCTTATGACCCATCAATTAGTCTGTTAAATGAAAGAAGCACCCATTTGGAAAACTAGGGCAACCGATTCCGTCTGTAAGCCAGCAGACCAGGTGTACCCCTAGCCAAATAGTATTGAGACAACTTAGGTGTTCCTGCTGCTTCCACCTGCAGCAAGGAGCCATGCTTTCCGGTGCAAATGGCTGCTCTTAGGTGGCAGGCTCCTGTGTGCTCCTTCACGGTTTATACCAGAACGTCAGGGCAGAAGCTGCCATCTGAGGCTAGGCTTGCTCCTAGTTCTGTGAATTCACTGACCACAACCACCGTTTACCTTTGACATTCAGAAAACAATGTCAGGGGCACTGTGACCTTTCCCACATTGCTACTTACTGGATTTAAACATCGTAACTCTGTCAGTTTCATGAGAGTGATTGAATTTGTAAATTGTCTTAATTGTCTTTTTTTAAACAGCCCTGGGGTTATATTCTTTAGTGTAGCAGTAGCTAACTAAATTGAGGCTTGTGAATTGCATTTAGGAAATAGCACTTTTCCGTATTGCTTTGGGGATTAGGAGAAACTCTACTTTCAAATGTATACTAGAACAATGATCATCAGTAATCATTAGGTCACAACTAATAAGAGACTTCTGTTTGAGGCTTCAGTAAGTGGACTCCTTTTGTATTAGTACTGATTTTATAAATAATTGAAAAACAGTTATTTTAATCTTATTTAATTGTGCAGGTATATGAGGATAATGCTAAAGATTGCAAAGGCTCGACTGGCTTCCTTCCTTCCTTTTTTTCGCCACAGTGAAAAGAACAAACATCACCTGATTTGATGTAAGGAGAAAGAGAACTGAATTTATTTCTTAGTTTGGTCGCTTGTTATCTGTGGAATCTCTGGGGGAGGTATATGACATTTCAGGGCCTCAGTTTCAACATCTGCAAAGTGGAGAGAATAACTTTAGATGTGATGAAGATCCAATTAGATAATAAGAATTTGTCTTACTTTGTATTTTAAATAAAAAAAAAAATCCTGGATGTAGAAGTCATGTAATGAAAATTCTGTATTCGGTAACGCTAGTTTCTGTGTGGAGTTCTGCTTTCTTTAGCTGTCTGCTATAAATTATTACTACCTGACTTTAAAAATTCAGACTTGTTGACTATGGGTGTTTTGTGTAGCTTTGCCCTATTTGCAGTCTGTTGTGTACATGCTTCAAGGGCTACCGATGCTGGATGTGCCCTTTCTTTTCAGCACGTTTCTGAAGTCTGTACCCATCAGTATGCCATGTGCACTGTTTAGCTGAGAGTGCCTTTAGAGCAAAAGCTAGAAATGATTTTACCTAGAATTTACACAAAGAGCGTTTTGCTTAAAAGTAAAAAAAAATGTATTTATAGATTCCAGATATTGGATGTGGACTGCACTCTGGGGGAGAAATGTTTAGAAAAGCAGTTAATTAAAATACGAACAGACATAACCGACTTTCTTTCTTTGGTGGTCATGCATCTTAGAAAGCGCCTCAGCTCTTTGCCCTGTGCAGCTGTCCTTCCCTGAAAGATCAGGTTTCAAGAGCAATGATGGATCCTGGGTGCCTGTAGCCAGTTGTGGGGTTTGCTCTGAGGTCAGATGTATTGATGGAGGATAGGGATTTACTGCCTTCTGTCTCTCCCTAAGATCCTCCAGTAAAATTTCACAGGGAAAAATTAGACTAGACACATCTCCTGCTGATCCAGGGTCCAATTATAGGTCAAAAAGACATTTGTTTTCAACTTTTAAAATAATTTTTTATTCCACCCCCACCCTCCCCCCACTTCCTAATGCTCCAGCCCAACTAAAAGGACCCATACCAAGCATATGGCGAAGTAATGGTTTCTCACTGCGCAAGGAGCCCGTGGCCTCCCTATGAAAACATATTCAAACCACTTGTAATGGTCACTTCATTGAAATATTATCAAAGGATTTTAAGAGAGAAACAAATATGGCTGCCACCGGTCAAAATCTTAACCATTTTGACTTCTCTGGTTAAAATTGTTCAGTGCGATTTTTCAGTACATGGTTTTATATTTTATTTTAAATGGATCTACCAAAATTTAGCTATTTGGGAATAATAGTAATCTATTGGAGATGTCTTAAATATTCTAAATCCAGTTACTAAACCAAGTAATAATTTTCACTTTTCCCTGGGGCAGGGGAAAGGAGGGAATTTTGTAATGTAAATTATGGGAGAACATCTTCCACTGCAAACATACCGCTGATGGAACTTGCTCTCTCTGAGTTTCTCCTTTCACCCTCACTTTCTTCATGGATAGTGCTTCCTCTTCATTTGATGTTTGAGCCTCTCTGTCTTCAGTTCCATTCTAAACTCTTTTATCATCCTTTTACCTAGGGCCCTCTTCAGGGCACTGTCTATATTGTCCACCAGGGTATTCCTATCCACTTCTCATAGAAGAAGTCATTTCTGCGTCAATGGCCCTCAGACTAAATTTTCTGACTTCTTTTTGGAGTTCCGTACCTGAATTTTTTTATCTGCTTGTTAGATGGCTGAGAAATAGAAGGCTCACCTGTTTCCCAAACTCAGGCTTATCTTTTATCCGTACTCGTACTACTTCTTTTTTTTCTTAGTATCTCATCATCAGATGTATCTTTGGACTAGAAACTTTGGTGTCATCTCTATCTCTTTCCTTTCTTTCATTCTTGTCTCCATCCATTTTTATTTTATTTTTTATTTTAGATTTTATTCCTGTAATCCAGTGGTTCTCAACCGTGGCTGCACATTAGAATCACCTGGGAATCTTTTTAAAATCCCGATGAGGCCCAGAAATCAGGATTTTAAAAAAAGATTCCCAGGTGATTCTAATGTGCAGCCAAGGTTGAGAACCACTGCTGTAATCCCTTATAGCTTTATCACTTTCTTTCCATCTCTACCCTCTTACCATGTTGCTTCGATGGTCAGCACACCATGCATAGCTTACTCTGTGGTTTTTGTGTTTTCTCATTGCTCTTTAGTTCCTAAAACATTTGTTTTCCTGAAGTGCAAACCTCCTCAAGTCTGTGCATCCAGTGCTAAGTCCTCAGCACAGCAGTCAGGTTCCTTGCAGTCTGACCCTGACTTGGGTGTCCAGCTCCCCTCTTACCTTAACCCCAGGTCCTGTGTGCTCCTGGTGGGTCAGAGACCCCGCCTGCAGAGAGAAGACCCCACCCTCGACCACCTCTCTGGTTCTATCAGTGCCATTCCTGGAATCTCCTTTCTAGCCTCACCAGCTGTCCTCACTGGTGTTCATTGAAATCCTCCTAATTATTCTCTCATTTTCTAATTCTCAGCCCAAGTGCTATGCCCTTTCCATTGAATTTCGTTTGAGTTGAATTTCATTGAAATCATGAGTGTGAAGAATGATTACTCATTTGAAACCTTTGATGAGGCTCAGGACACTGAGATAGGTGAAAAACGTATTTCCTTTAATCTTCCTGATATTACAAGTGTAGTAATAGTGATCAGTGTATAAAGTCATATTAGTGAGAGTTGCTAAAATTTACTGAGCTCGGACTGTGTGCCAGGCGTTCTGCATTGCACTTTATCTTCAGTGTCACGTTTAATCTCTAAAGTAACATCAAGGTAAGTCAGATGCTTTTATTTTCACCAAGAGGAAGCTGATTCATTGAGAGGTGAGATAATTTTCCCAAGGTTGCATGGCTAGATATAGTAAAGATGGAACTTACAGCCAAACGTTTAAGTCAAGCAATATTACAGCCCCAACTTGTATACATTCCACTCTTAACCCTTCAGTATATTCTTGTGTCTGACATGAATTAAAAATAAAAGATTATTTCTGCCCGGCCGCCCAGCGTGGCTCAGTAGTTGAGTGTCCACCTCTGAACCAGGAGGTCATGGTTCGATTCCCAGTCAGGGCACATGCCCAGGTTGTGGGCTCAATCCCCAGTGTGGGGCGTGCAGGAGGCAGCCGATCAATGATTCTCTCTCATCATTGAGGTTTCTATCTCTCCTCCTCGCTGAAGTCAATAAAATATATTTTAAAAAACATACAAAAAAATTTCTCATATACTAGGCAAGTATACTGCATGATATGGTGCCTTCTTGACCCAAGTTCAGGAAGATTCTCAGGCTGTCCCGCCATCAGTCTCTTTTGTTCCTAGCTCTGTTTGGGAATGGAGGCACTGCATTTTATTTTAATTTTTAACTTAAGCAGTTTGGACTCTTTTTGGCAGTTGCCTTCTAGCTCCAAACGTATATGCTTTCAGGCCAGTGACACAACTGCCTGAAGCTCTGGGTCGATCCTGGAGCACGAGTGGTTAAGTAAGATATTTCCACCAAGAATAGTTTTTTAAAAATCGCACAGGCTGGCATTTTCTTAGCTGCCCAACAGGTGAGAATCAAAAGTATTTTGATAAAGAGAAATGTAAAACCAGCAGGGCTATCTGAAGAACAGCCCTCCCATCAAAGAAATGAAATTATGCCAAGTGACTGAGATGTATGCATTCTCTTTATTGGCAGCCTGCCCTACACAATTTTATCCAGGGGATTTTCTCAATTATAATGTCTTCTAAAATACAGCATTTTCACTGCTTATCTGTTACTTTCATTATTAATAACAGATGGATGATTTGATAAGTTTTTCTCCATTTCACATATTTTATAAAGGTTTAGCATTTTTCCCTTTTTTTGGGGGGGGGGAGGCCTCAGAGACCTATTTTTAATTAGTTATGGTTTTATAAATAATATAATACAGGATGTTACATTTGTTTGATGACTTGGAAAATTATTTTTCCTCTGACAACAAGACACCCTGAAGTTTTAAATCAGACATGGTACATAAAAGAAAACTGCAATGAAAATGCTTTGGTCTTTTATGGCTTATGTAGTCTGTCAACAATGAAGTCTTCTTTGCCCAGGTTTCTGGAATGCTTCTCACATGCATATACTGTCCTTTCCAGCCATATTTTCCTATGAGTTAATCTATAAACAGACCCTCCAGGAAGCCTGGAGCAAGGCGTATGTACTACCTGCTTTGGGTAATGATAGTGAGGGTTCTTCCACAGTTAGGCTCCTAACAAATGTTTTTTTTTTGTGTGTGTGATAATAGTTATAAGCTTGATACGCTCAATAAATGTTATTATGCATGTTCAGGTACTACTTTAAGAAAAGATTGCCTAAGTGTTTTTGAATCAGATTTTTCCTATTATCCAGACTCAGCTTGGATTTGATTTATTTATACCCAAAAAGAAAATATGTAATTTAGATTTTGACTTTAAATTTATCATTTAAAATCTGTTTTCTCTAGATAATCTTTTGTTACTCCAAGAATATAAAAATAAATGTTAACTTCCAACCAAGTTATTCACTGCCTTTGAATAGGTTAGCTTGCATCTGTTGGCAAGGCCCCCATCATTTGCTGCCTGGATTGCAGCCTCTGTTTCCGGGTGGGAACTCACTGTAGTGGTTTCTCTATGAAACTGAAGTCTGATCATGTCCTCCTTCTCCTTTAAATATCCTAATGGCTCTCCATTCCCCTCTGTTTAAAGCTTGAATCAAGCAGCAAAAGTCACCTGGCCTTGGATGTTCTCCCCCTGCCTTGTCTCTTGCCACCTTGCCTTTCTCATATTCCTCTGCTCCTCTCCTCTCCCTCCCCCCACCCCCATACCTTTACATTTCAGCCACACGGAAGTATTTGCAGTTTCCCAGGTGTAGTACTTTGACCTTTCCATCTGTAATTTTGAGCATGCTTTCTTCCTGGCATGTGGAAAGTTCCCCCCTCCCCCCATCCTATTAAAATTATATATTTTTTAATTGATTTCAGAGAGGAAGGGAGAGGGAGAGAGAGCTAGAAACATTAACAATGAGAGAGAATCATTGATCGGCTGCCTCCTGCACACCCTGCACTGGGGATCACACCCATGGAGCCTGCAACCTGAACTTGTGCCCAGACCAGGAATTGAACTGTGACCTCCTGGTTCATAAGTCTAAGCGCAATCTCTGAGCCACACCAGCTGGGCCTTCCCCTACCCTCTTTCTGCAGACTCACTTCTTCAGATGTTACCTTAGCTGACTGCCAGGAGGCCTCCCCACCCTCCCAAGCCTGGATACCTGTTTTGCCCTAGAAGAGCCCCGAATACATTCCACATACAGCTTCTGCCAGAAAGCATTGCCATTGCTTATTTAAGGTCTGATGCATTACAGAGTCCTCGAAGCCAAGACCCATGTCTTATTCCCAGTCGTATATTGCTCCCCTTCCCGGTGGCCTGGTTCAGTGTAGTGGTAATATTGGCACATTGGTGCTGAGAACTCCTCGAAATGCGCCCGGAAAAATCAGATCAATTAGTTCATAGCCCACATCTTACAACCCATATGCTTAATATTTAACTCTACAGTTTATGGTGATCTTGTCAGTGCTCCTCAGTAATTAATTTTATTTGCACTAAGTTCCACTTACCTAGTTCCCTATCAAACCAAGCCCAAGCCAAATTTGAGTATCCTGTGTGTATCTACTCATATGCCAGCAGACAAGACAAATCTGCCTTTACATCTGGCTGTGGTAGGAATTCCCAGATGCACTTAATTCTGACACATGGTCATTATTGAACCAAAAGCCATTGCCTGGCATGATTATCGCTCGTATTTGTTTTCCTTTTAAGAGGCCTCATTCAGGCTGCCAAATGGACAACAGGTGCCTCCGTTTTATACTTGCCAATCTGTTGTTATTCAAATGACCGCCCTAACAGAGACTAATGGTATCTAATAAAATTGATCTCCGTTTTGGCAAGCCAGGCTCCCAAGAACAAGAGCGGGAGGGACGGCAATGTGGAAACATGCTGGCGGTGCACGTGCCTGGTGGAGCGTACACTTTTTAGAAGGTGACATATGTCGCGCACACAGGCCCTTGTGTGTGTTGAGCCATGGACATTGTCTGCAGCCCAGGAGCACTGGAACACTAGGATTTGTAACGTCTAATCTGATTGTAGATGGACTGGCTGGGTGGCATGGAGACAGGACTGGCCGTGCCAGCCTATCAGTGAATGGCTGTGCCATGTCTGTCAGGCACCGCCAGGCAATCACGTCTCCTGCCAAACAGCTGGTGTGTGTGGCGGCTTGTATTTCCTGTCATTAGACATTTGCCTCACTGATTTCATCAGGTCCTCCCTGTAAAGACCCGAACGTTCACAGAGGTGTAGCCAGGACTGCGGTGTGTCAGTTTGCAAACAGGAGCTGATAGTTGAACACTTTCATTCAAACAGTGTGTACGCTTTTGTGGCTTTTTTTCATGCTTTATAGGAAGCTGGCCTAAGGAAACCTTTCCTACACCCCCCCCCCCAATAATCTAACAACTAGCCATCAAAACTCAAAAGCATACCTGATGTTAGAACCAGGTCTCACAGGGATAGAGAATGGCATTTTTTTTTCTGAGAGGATTTTAGGGCCCTCATTTGTTTTACTCACTCACCTCTTCTGCCACTGACGCATTCATTCTTTAAAGCGCCGTACATTAAAACCCTGCTAAGTACAAGGCACTGTGGGACTATAAAGGTGAGCAAGACACTGCCGAGTACAATTTGCACTGACAAATAGGCAGATAACTGGACTCTTACGATTTCGGAAAATTCGTGCTGGCAAAATGCTCGTTTCTAATTGGACAGCTTTGTGTTGTCATGTGGAGAAAAGCTGCTCAAATTCCACCACGATAGCGGAGCTTACAGGTTTCACTAAATAATAATAATAGTCACTACGAGGCTGGGAGAGGGAGGTCAGAGCCTCAGCTGCCTAGCTAGCTACCCTTCACTTACTCCGCAGGTAATTGAGCTCATCTAATTTCCTGAGACCGAGCTTATAGGATAGTCCTTAGGTTCGGATTTGGCTATTATTGGACCATCTTTTTGTATTATTTATACCCATCCTACTTGAAAAGGGATTTGTGGCAGCTATTAAATCATATGCTTCATTATCCTTAATAAATCACCTTGGCAGAGCAGACAATGGATTATTGTACAGATGGTTAGTTTCTATGAGAACTTTTAAAAAATATGCATCGTCTTGACCTCATTCTGAATGATATTTCATTTCAAGGCATTTAAAATATGATGGTGTCCATTAAGGGGTATATCAGACTAGTCACTTAGTGTCTGTTCTTCATTCTGAAGAGTATATGCTAAGTAAAGGTAACACAAATGTGATGAACAATTTATTAAAAATGTATTTTAAAAGCCTGTTACCATTTCTGATTGTACACATTTTTCAAAAGGGTCTTCATTGGTTAGAAGAAAAGGTGCACCCTGGTGTGAGATTTTGCAGTTAGTATTGTTCTTTCCAACTAGAATTGAGGAAAATAATGACGCGAGCACACAGATGGAGTAGAGCTTGCATCCACAACCTACATGAACTTGGTGCTACAATAAGTTATCTATTAGATCTCTGAAACGGAAAACTCCTTTCATTTTTAGATTCTGTAGGTACGAGAGGGACACATGTGTTTCCATATCTGTTGATGAAAACTAAACGCATTTCTGTCCGTAAAATAAGCCACAGGTGGCTGCCACTTTTTCATGGAAATAACCATTTCTCTGAGAGTGAGTGGGAACTTTCCCAAAGGCACTAGGAAGAACAGTCAACCTCATGCTGTTTGGCGGAGGGAACTAAGATTCCAAGAATTGAAGAGACTTCAGTGTCCCAGCTAGGCCTTCCACCATGGTCTCCAGAAACCAGCCAGTCCTTTCTGTACTTCACACTGTCCGTCAGCCTGCCGGAACTGGGTCCCTGCCATGGCATTGCTGGTTCTGATGTGGAGGAAATCCCATGGCAGACAGACCTCCGATGAGGAATCTACTACTGCCTTTTCTCAGCAAGCTCACAGGAAAAGAGCAGGAGACAAGCTCTGTATCTCAGAAGATTCAAAATCTCCTTATTAATGAATTAAAATGATACATACTTGTAAACTGAGTCAGGCTAGCTCCATGTCAAGCAGTCAGTAGACACACGTAGCTAGTTGCCATCATACAGAACAGCACAGACGTAGAATGTTCCGTGGTTTCACAAAGTATACTGGGCAGCACTGGTCTTCTTGATTAGTCTGAAATATCATTTGATATTTTCAGAGTTGCACATGTAATGAAATACCAATAGACTGTTTTACGTGCTGAGAATGCCCATTTATCTTAGTAGGAAATGATTTACCTGCCAGACGTAAGTGAAAGATAGTGTGCCTCAGAAATATATACTCAAGGAAACAGAATGGATAGGAGATGCTTTTTGTCTAATACAGCGGTTCTCAACCTGTGGGTCGCGACCCCTTTGGTGGTCGAAAGACCCTTTCACAGGGGTCGCCTAAGACCATCCTGCATATCAGATATTTACATTACGATTCATAACAGTAGCAACATTACATTTATGAAGTAGCAACAAAAATAATTTTATGGTTGGGTCACAACATGAGTAGCTGTATTTAAAAGGCCAGAAGGTTGAGAACCACTGGTCTAATAGATATGCATACTCGTTGATTCTGTACTTGCTCAATGTGAAGAAATGGAAACAAATTTGAGTACCATCAGCTCCACCACATTCCCTCTCAGATTTCCTCAGGGACACTTTTCTGGTGTTTTCCAGGTGACGTTTGTCTGTCTTCGGCCATTGTCACTGCATAGCTATATGAGAAGGGTTAAGGAATGGCAGCGTGGTTGAAAGAGGGGGGCCATAGGGCGATCGTCTATTTTAACATCTAAACAGGATGTTGTGAGAGTGAATGGTGACGCTCTTAATGGGACTGAGGATGTAGATTGGACTAAGCCAACTGGATAGGTCTGCTGTACTCACGCTCCGTATTCAGAGCAGAGCAAATGCTTCCGTGTCAGGGTGGCTGACATGGGCAGGAGGGAAGCCTGAAGGAAATCCCGGGGATGCAGAAGTACTACCTAGTCTCCTCTTGGCATCTTCTCCTACTTCCCTTTCTTGAATTTTGCCAGGGGTCAAGCCAACCCAATGCCACTTTGTATTAACAGTGACAAGTACACATCAGAACAAGCTGTTAGAAGTCATTGAAAGAAATCCTGGGTCAAATGAGGACCTCTGGGGGGATGTGAGACAGAGTAGTAGACACGATATTAAGCCATTACGGTAACTCCCCACCTCTCCACCCCTCGCGGCCTCCCAGGCAAGGGTTAAAGGCTCAGCTTAATGTGCCTGTGGAGCTGTAATAAACAGTCAGGGAGAGGAGGAGGGATAGAAGCTAAAAGACTTTGTAACAATTCCTTGGAAGCATGGCCTTACTTTCTCCTTACTTTTTTCTGTTTTGGTCCCAGAACCTGAGATAATTGTTCCCAAATGCCTTTTCTGTTTCCTCTCACACCTAAGTCTCCATCACCCGCCACAGGGAACACCCCAGGTTCTAGTATTTTAGTTGCAGTCTTTGCACTTTGCAGGTAGACATGTTTTTCCATTGTTACTATAGTTATATCAATAAGTTATTTTGTTTTAAATATGCTTTAGAAGGCATGGAGCAGCAGTTAGATGCAGTTTCTGTTTGTTTTTTAAAATCAGTTCTGAGACTGTCTTTGTGAGTATGTACCTCCAGTTTTATAATAATCCAAATTAGCAAAAAGAGATGGCTGAGGGATAAGGCTGTGGCTTAGAAATACAATTAATTTGCATATTAAGCAATACTTGTAGCTTAAAAAAAACAACAACGGTCTTGTCCTAGCTGGTTTGGTTCAATGGATAGAGCGTGGTTTGGTTCAAAGGATAGAGTGTCGGCCTGTGAACTGAAGGGTCCCAGGTTCCATTCCAGTCAAGGGCACCTGCCTGGGTTGTGGGCTCGATCCTCAGTAGGAGGCGTGCAGGAGGCAGCCGATCAATGATTCTCTCTCATTATTGATGTTTCTCTCTCTTCTCCCTTTCTCTATCTGAAATCAATAAAAATATTAAAAATAATAATAAATAAAATAAAAAGGAACGGTCTTCATTGGGAGCAAGGGATTGAATGTACACAGTGCTGAGGGTGTTCTGGTGCATAATGAACCGACTTTTGCTCAGATCCATGCCCTGTGTTTCCCGCCCCCTCCCAAGAAAATTCTCAATTAATTAAAAGGGAAAAACGGGGTTTTTTTTTGTTTCCTTACCCAAGAAGATTCATAACAAGGATGGAGGTGTGTATGTTCCATGACACTTGCAGCCCCTGTAACAGCGGAAAAGTAGAAAGCCTACTTGGAGCCAGTTAATCCACTAGAGGCCGGGGCCACTCATCTCTGGCAAAGTCCCATTTTTCAAGTCTCGGCTTTTTATTGTGATTATACACCCCATACCTGTCAGTGGCGGAGGTGAAAATCAGGTTCCTCTTGTAATTACACATCTAAATCTCGATGGCCTCAGGAATATTATGATAGGGCAGGAACTACATAAAAGACCCACACGTTTTCACCCCAGAGAGATTTAATAGTTCATCTCCTCAGCTCCACGGTGCAATCTTGGCTTCCAGTGTTCTCGGTAATAACGTGCAGCTTGAACGTGTCATTATAGGAGGGATGCCGAGCGTTCTCAGTTAGGGTGACATGGTGATTCATACATGAGCCTGATCCTTGTTGATGGAAGTCTTCTGTATATATTGTTTCATGCCCTGCGAAAGAGGCGGTGTCAGATTCAGTTCAGTACCGTGGTGAATGTGGAATTGGTGCCAAAGGCTTGCTAAGTCCATTAAAAGGGCAATTCATCATTTTTGCTTGTTTAATTATCTGAAAAGAAGTGAAGGATGAGCAAGTTTGGTTTTCAGAAATGTGGTTTATAGGTTAGTATTTTCAACTTATGTAATGATAGCCCCACTGCATTAAATGCTGAGCCCCAGGGATGGGCCGTACACTCAGAGGAGAGACGAGGGGGCACAGAAATGTGGAATACTTGGGTGTGCCTGACAAATGGCAGTCAGAAAAGATAACTGGGGGTACAGTGGGGTGAAATGAAAGAAAACATGAACCCAAAGTGGTTTTTCCTAATGTGCTGCTCCAATACAGTGGTCAAGTGATACTGTTTTACCCTTCTCTACCCTAACTTTTATTCATCTAATTTACAGTCATAAAAGTAGTATTTATTATAGAAAATTTAGAAGCCAAAAATAAAAAAAGTCACTCATAATCCTGACTCCTGAAAACCAGCCACTGTTCCAACTTGAATAGATTTTCTGGCCCCTGGTACTGTACAGGGAGGTTGCTCTTCAGAATTGGTCACCTAACAATTTAACACAAATGTATTTTCCCCATCTTGCTTCATCCCGACTGTCATCTCTAATGGCTGCCCAATATGACATTGACTAGATGTGTCTACTCCTTATTGCTGGACATTTCCCCCCATTTCTCTCACTGTTACAGAGTATAGAGGAACGTTCAAGTTGAGAGAGCTTCTTCTGTATTTCGCATTGGTTCTCACAGGATCGATACATAGACGTGGCATCACTCGGTCAAAGGATATGAATCTTCCCCTGTCATTGGAAATGTATCACCAAGTTGTGTTCTATAAAGGACACATGTGCTCATGGTGCCACCAGTGAGGATGGGGGACACTACACCTTGCAAATATCATTTAGGTTTTGTTGGTTGAATAGGCAAAACACTGCCTCATTATTGCTTTAATATGAATTTAATTGCTATAGTAGACATTTGTCCCTACTGTTTTTTAGTAAGTAATTATTCCTGTTATATAAATTATCTCTATATTTCCTTTGTCTCAGGATTTTCATTTATCAGCTCATGTTCTCTATATTTTAGGCATATTAACACTTTGTCATGCTTGCACCAAATGTGCCTCAAGTCTCTTTATTGGCCTTACTTTAGTAATTCTTTATACATACAGGATTTTTATTTGTAATTTTATATAGTCCAACTTGTTGTTGACCTGTTTATTATTATTTCTATTACACTTAAACCTAGAAGGTGTTTTATTTTTTAAAAATTAAAAAAAAATCCTTTTGTAAGATTCCATCTATTTTTTTTCTGGTGCTTATTCCTTTTTTTAAACCAGTTTACATAAGTTCTTCAGTCAAGTAGTCCTCAAATTTACAAAGATGATGTGTACTCCCTGAAAGTATTGAATAACCATGAAATGTCATTATTCCCAAAATACAAACCAGACACTGCTTTACTGTAAGAAAGCATAACTAAAGCATATTATAAATTCACAAACAAGACTCTTTTTTAAAAAGCTGCAAAACTAAATAAAACCGTTCTTGAATCAACTAATAGTCATAAGTACTTATTTTTTTTTGTCTCAAGAAGTTTATTAAAAAATAGTATCAAGTTTAGTGAAGTCTATATGTTAAATTTGAGTTGAATTTTAAAAGGGTTGATTTTTAGAAGTGAAACATTTTCAAGCAGCTCATAGCACCTGGACATATGTAGTTTGGTAATCTCACCTTCAAATCATCTGTATATGTGCCCTTGTTGTATAAGGCAAGGTTCTAAATAGATTATTTGAAAATTACCAATTACTTTTCCCTAAACTGAAAAGTTTTTATTTCCTGAATTATTTGTAGTGGTTCTTTAAAGAAAAAATCTTCCTTGAAATCATGATAAGGTGTAAGGTCTGTTTCTGCTTTGGTTATTCAGTTTTATTTTTCTATAGGTCCATTACTGGGTCAGTTAACGTCACTCTTTTAATTACTGTAGTTTTTATGGTTCCTGTTGCGGTAGCTTGTTGGGCTTAACCCTTCCTCTTTACATTTTCCTTACAGGTTTTTCTTCAGTAATTCCTCTGGTTAATTCTTTGAAATGTACTTTACCTTAAACATTTTTAAAATTTTTTTCTTTTAAATATATTTTTATTGATTTCAGAGAGGAAGGGAGAGGGAGAGAGAGATAGAAACATCAGTGATGAGAGAGAATCACTGATTGGCTTCCTCCTGCACACCCCCCACTGGGGATTGAGCCCGCAACCTGGGCATGTCCCTTGACTGGAATCGAACCTGGGACCCTTCAGTCTGCAGGCCGATGCTCTATCCACTGAGCCAAACCAGCTAGGGCTACCTTAAAAGTTTTAAAAACTAAGAAGCCGTAATTTAGATTTTTGCACAATAATCATGGGATTTATTTATTGCCTAAATTTGTGGCATATTATAAAAAATTTTATTGTAGTCAAATACTTAATGGTAGTGGAAAATCTCTTCTTTCTCTTTACAACCTCACAATAAATCGAGCAAGCACACAAAACTAATTTTGTTTTCTAAGGCACAGACTTTTTTCATTTTAAAATTAGATACTAGATAATCTTCTAACTAGGGAATGCCTATTTTGACTTAAAATTCAATTTTCAGATCTTGTCCCAATTAATTTTATAGTTGAAAGAAAATCAGTATTTAATCTGTATATGCCTGTTTCTCATCGTTTCTTTCTATATCCCTATTTTTAAAACACTTTTTTATGAAAGTTCTGAACTTTGAACCTAAAATTACTTTAACAATTACGTATATACCATAGAAGAGAGTTTAAAAATTAATCCCCTACATTTTCTGTAAGGATGGAATTTTATGATATACTTGGTACATAGCAATTGTCTGTAGCTTTGCTAACATTAAAACACTTTTTAGTTTTAATCCGGAAAAGCAATCCAAGAAGAGTTTGGGTTTTCTGTGATTAACCAATAACTGATCTTCCCGAGAAGTGCCAGGGGCTCCTTTTCTTGGTGAAATAGAGCATATCTTGTGGTTTGCTTTGTCAGTGCTCTATTAAACTATCAAAACATGCAAGTTCTGCATTTTGAGCAGTATTTATGCCTGAATTAATTCGCAAGTTTCAAGGTCACTTACTTTGATTATATTTATTGTTATTTACCAAATTTAGCCATGTCTTCATTGAAATAACAGAGCCTGTAGCAGCGCATAAATCCCTCAAGTCTAGAAAATGAAAAAAAGGCACTTGGATGATGTTGCTTTGAAATGTATTCGCACACGGTATTAGTGAAACAGCTCTGCATGGATTCCCTCCTGTGTCCCTGACGTGGATCTAGACGCTGGGGTGGCAGCAGGCAGCAGCAAAAATAGGATTCTTTTCTTAGGGAGCTTTCATTCCGGTGGGGAGGTAGTCAGTGAATAAACATACAGTGGTGTGTAACGTAAATGAGATAGTGATCAGCACGATGAAGAAAAGAGCAATGCAGGAAAAGGGGGCAGAGAGTGGCCAGTGAGTGGGCGTGTGGGTGGGGTGGGGTGGGACCGGCGCTGCTTTGAGTAAGGTGGCACCTGAGAAGGTGAGTTTCTGGGGAAGAAGAGTTCCATGGAGATTGGATGGATGGCTCTCTCTCCCCGTGCCCACAGGCCTCAGGTGGGGAGAGAGGTCCAGCTCTGCTTTCTTATCCTGGCTGCAGCTGGTACCCAAGAGTCCAGTTGATGTCTGACCAGGGAGAAGGGCCAGGGGCCATCCACTTTCTGTTAATGGTCTGTTAATGCGTCGCTGACTCTGAATCTGATGTTCAGGGCCCCACTGGAATATTTGCCCGAACCACACTGCCTTTCCCGATTACTGACTTCCACTCGGGGGTCCTTGTCACATGACCTAGATCATATCTGTCCAACCCTTTCCATGCAGTTAGATTCCTCAGTTCAGTCACGCCCACCCTTTTGGGCAAAGGCGCACCAGCCATGCTATGAGCTGTTGTTTGCTCTGCATAATCTCACATTAATCCAAGAGTTACCCCCCATGCTGCCCGCTATAAAGCAGTTCTGTATTCATGTTCTTTTCTGCCCTTATTTCATATAGGAAAAAATCTGAGAACTGGAAAGTTTTAATGTCTTGCTCCAAACCACAGAAGGAGGACCCAAATGGAATGTTTTTTAGAGATTGTTGTCTGTGCATGTCCCAGCTCACTGTATGGACTGGGGTTTAAGTTCCTACTGCATAACCTCTTGATCTTCGGTTTCCTTATCAATAAAATGGGAATGATAGGAGCATCGACCTACCTACCTATAAGGTATTGCTCTGAACATTAAATGAGATGATGCATTTGAAGAGTAGTATACCTGACACATGAAATATTCAGTAAATAAAGCAATTTTTATTGGCATGGCTGCTACTCTTACCTTTGCCATTATTCTTCCCCTTTATATAAGTCTTTCAGAAGTTATACGTATGAACAGCTAACTTCTGATATTTCTGAATTAAATAAGAATGGGCAAATTATAAAAGATGGTCAGATGTTTGAGAAATATTTCGCATAATTAATGAATTTCTTACTATATGTTTTAGCTATAAAAATTAAACCCTATCATGTGAATTAGTAAATTTTCACATTTTACATTACATATAAGATATGTATACTAAATTAATTTTCCATTAAACTTTATGACATTGTGAATGAATATAATATTATGAATTCTGCTTATTAGGATGGTATCATCCATTTAGTAAATGATAACCATGTTATATCCTGAAATTTCTTGTTTTTTAACTTTTTTCCTAGGGCTTTACTTAGATACAATTGACATAACATTGGGTAAGTTTAAGGTGTACAATATGTAGATTTGATACATTTATATATTACATTGTGAACACCACAGCTTTAGCTAACGTCTCCATCCTATCTTTATAATCATTATTTCTTTTCTTATTGGTGCGAATATTGAAGATCTATTCTGTTAGCAACATTAGAGTATATCATACAGTATGAGCTATCATCACCATGCTTATATCCTGAATTTTGGTTATGGAGTCTGGAGGATAATGAGAATTTTTATGTAGAACCTTCTGAAGTGATAAATGAATAAATTGAAATAATTAACATTATTTACAATAGCAGTTTCCACTTACTAGACTCAGTTCTTTATCTGTCTCAGACTTACAGGTCTTCAAAAGTAGCTGTGCATCCTACATAAGTTTCAAAGGTCGAATGCTGAAATCAATGTTAATAGCCTCTTGGGAGCTAAGGGGTAGTGGAATACTGCCCGATAGGATTAATTCTTTAGCACGGTCTTTCTGTATAGAAAAGTCAGAAGAGAAAAGCTGTAAACTTGCTACCTCAACCTTTCACTGCTGCCCCCTCCCGCCACTTTTTCCTTCCTCAAGGAAAGCTGCATGGCTGTGGCCTCTAGATGAACTAGACATGTTACCACTGTTGTTGAGATTTCTGGGGACCACACAGAAAATAGCAAGTCAATTGTATTACTGATTTGTTTTGAACTTGGACAAAATAAGAATAGAAAAGATAGTGTCTTTTACTTCTATGCAGCTCTCTGGATAATGAAGGGTAGATATTAAATTTATGAGAATATTAATATAAAGTGAAGGGTTGCATTTCTTTTCATTTACAATATTATTTTTCGTTCTTTGGGGAGGGGGTATGGGTAGCAACTACCCATATGCTCAGTGAATGGAAAAATGAAGCCTCCGGCCATCCAAAAAGGAGAGAGAGAGAGAGAGAACTCCAATTTAGAGAAATATTAAATATCCAGCCTCCTTCGGACATGATTACTTTTATAGTTGAAAGACTTCATGTTTAAAGTAATCCTCTTTATGAAGTCTTGTGATCCTGCAACGTGACCATAAACTTAATCAAAATCACCCTGTTAACAAAACACACATCGTGGGTGCAAACACTGGTTAATTTTCTGTTTCACGTAACTTGCAGTGTGCTGAGGCCCGTTCAGCCAGGCGTTTATGAAACGGGAGGCTGTTTGGTAATAATCACCATAATCGACTTTCTTCCTTGTAATGCATTGCCTATTTTCCCCATAATTTTCAAATTGCGAAGTGTTATTTGATGAAGATGTGATGACCTTAGCTGCCACTGACCTCACATATGACGTCTTTTTGTTGTTCTGCATTCATGGCTGCACAGACACATTGTTACCCACCGTCAGGATTTTTCTCAAAGCAATTCTCCATTAAGGTAAATTAGAGGCAGACTAAGAGCTTTGGGGATTGCTGGATCAATGTATATCATTTTACAGAACATTTTCCTTGCAGGAAAATAAATATCTTTAGGGACTATCTTAGTAGTCATCGACGTATGTATAGGTCATATATATGTATATGGTATATGTTTACCTGAAATATACATCTACATAATATATATATATATATATATATATATATATATATATATATATATATTTAATCACCAGCTACTGTTTGCATTCAGTGCACATTGCAGCTCACAGAAGATTGTAAACACTTTTCATTATTGCCTCTTATCTGTCATGCTGTTCGATTTTACTGGACACTATTCTACTAAAATAGGAAATGGATACAAGTAAATTACAACGTGTACCCATTTTCAACTGTCAAAAAGCACTAAAGGAAAAATAGAAGATGAGCTTTGTAAAACATTGTGATTTGAAAAGCAATTTTTGGCCAAATTAGTATATGTAAATGGTCTTTGCTGAGTGAAACTTTCTCTGATGTGTTGCAGTGTTCCTAACACAGTTGACACATAAAATAAAGCAAAGTGTTTTCAGGATGATCAAATTAATTCTTACTGACCGAAACAGACATATCTTGTATGAATGTTTTGGTTAAAATTTGAGATAATGTGTCTGATCAGAAGGACTTTGAGTTTACATTTGAAGGGATTTAGTGTGTGTTCGTAAGTTTTGCAAACTTTAATATTGGTCCCCTTGTCATTTATCCTCCCATATGAAATGAATGGTTTTACTGAATTAGATTGAGGTTTTGTTTTTTTTTAAATTGTATGTGGACTTTACAATCTCTAGTGCAGTCTCTGAGCATCTTTATATAACATACTTCTTTAAGAAAAAAAATATTTTTCCTGATTTCAGAGAGGAAGGGGGAGGGAGAGATAGACACATTAATGATGAGAGAGAATCATCGGTTGGCTGCCTCCTGCACACCTCCTACTGGGCCTGGGCCTGACCGGGACTTGAACCGTCACCTCCTGTTTCAACCATTGAGCCACACCGGCCGGGCATACATAACATACTCCTAATGTGACTTCCTAATGTTCTCGTGGAGGCAGCCAAGTGTACTTCGATACAGAATAAGCAAGATTTTTAATGTTTTTAAACTAACTCAGAGTTAAACCTTTCTTGACACTCCTAGATTCAATACGTTAATCCAACAAAGATAACGATCAGAAATGACAACATCGGGAGCAGGGGCATGATTCAGTTTGTAAAAGTTTTGGAGGGCAGTCTTCTGACAGAAACCACTCCCTTCCTCTGCTTCTTACTCACAAGTATCAGAGAGACAAAAGCAAAACTATTTTCTTTTTGAGTGTTTAATGCAGTTATGGCGAACCTTAGACACGCGTGTCAGAGGTGACACGCGAACTCATTTTTTTGGTTGATTTTTCTTTGTTAAATGGCATTTAAATATATAAAATAAATATCAAAAATATGTCTTTGTTTTACCATGGTTGCAAATATCAAAAAATTTCTATATGTGACATGGCACCAGAGTTAAGTTAGGGTTTTTCAAAATGCTGACATGCCGAGCTCAAAAGGTTCGCCATCACTGGTTTAATGGCTTAAAACTTCTGGGCTTATCTGGCTTGTGACATATTCACTGAGTTTAATAGGCAGGTTCTATAGCTTTCCCTCCCTCCTTTCCCTTCGCCACCCTCCCTTCTTTCCTTGTGAAAAATAGCCTGGTGTTCTGTGACTAGATAGCTGTGACTGGGATGAGCCCACCAAGAGCTCCAGGGAGAGAGAATGAAATGCAGCAAACTTGGTGACGCGGTGCCCACAGGTGCCTCTCACTGTGCGGTGGAGCTCTCAGGCTCCTTCTCAAATGCTGCTTCCCTCAGGGCATTGGTGTAGGTCGAGTCTCTTTACTTAATTAGGTTTTAAGTTGTCAATCTTCTGTCTTTGTTAGGAAAACACTGTGGACTATGGATGGACATGGAGACCAGTTCATACTATTGGGAATACTGTCGACTTTGTGATGGAACACTTTCCTCTCAACCGTGTAGCAGTGTAGTACATAACACAAACACATTTCTCAAATGTGATCATAACCTGGCTTATAGATGTGAACCGTGTGCACAAAACAGGTCAGCTGCTTATAAAAATGCAGAGTAGAAACTATGCTTAAGTGCTACCCATAGATTGATATTGGTTAGGTGGGTGTATTTCAATATTTAGGAAGTTATTATAGAAAAAGTCTGCTTCCCCCCACCCTCCTTACCCTTTTTACCACTCATACTAGTAGATGGGCCAATGAGTATGTAGTTTCTCAGTGACAACGAATCTCTAGTAAAATGATTATCAGTGCGAGAAGGAATTATCATCAAGTCATTGAAATACAGTGGCAACATGTTATTCACAATTTCTTGTCATTTTGTCATCCTATGCTACTGTTACATTTTCTGTGAAAACACAAAGTTGAACCTCAGGGGACACAGGTTTGCTGTGAAAGAGTTGGATAATTACTCAAAGTCCCTTTAACCCCATCTAAATAGTATGGCCCATTTATGAGCCAGGTTTGTTGTGAATATTAATTAAAATAGCACATCTAGTGTGCGTAACCCAATGCTTCGCCCAGAGTAAATGTTCAATAAATATTACTTTTATTATTAACATGTGCCTACAGGGCTGATTTTGTCACTATTAAGCCCTGAGAAACCTGGCTAAGCAATTAACTTCCTTTGCCTCAGTTACCTGCAAAATGTAGGGGTTGGACTCAGTGCTGTAAACTGTCCCTTCTAAGTCCACAATTTCTTAGGTGCATATCTTACTGTGGAGCTGGATCATCAATATTTTTTAGAAAAAAACTAGTTCTTGAGTATCCTGAAGCAAATATGCTGTTGAAGTTCTCACTCAGTTCATGGGGCATCCTTATCACCAGAGTTTCAAACTCTCCCTTACAGTGGTTCTCAACCTTCCTAATGCCACGACCCTTTAATACAGTTCCTCATGTTGTAGCGACCCCCAACCATAAAATTATTTTCGTTGCTACTTCATAACTGTAATGTTGCTACTGTTATGAATCATAATGTAAATATCTGATATGCAGGATGATTTTCATTGTTCGCGACCCACAGGTTGAGAACCGCTGCCGGATTGCTTGTCTCCATTTTGCTTAGTTCTTTTACCGGCGTTCTATGCTTTCATTTGAAATATGTTTCTTTGTCTGCTCATTTCAGCAGCCTCCTGTGTTTGTTTCTGTGTATTAGGTAGAGCTGCTACTTCTCCCGGGCTTGGTACACCTTATGTAGTAAGTGTTCTGTAGGGTCCTGTGGCACAGCCTCCCTGTTCACCAGACCTGGGCACTTCAGGTGCATCTCCCCTCCCTATGTGGCTGTGTACACCCTCCTCTTGTAGTTGGGCCTTGATTGCTGTTGGCACATCAATGGGAGGGGTTTACCCCCAGGCCAATCAGCTACAAGGATTGGCTGCAATCACGGACAGCCCTGATGCCAGACAATTCATTTCCTTCCCATGTGTCTCTGGTGCCTTTCAAGCTGCTGCCCCAGCACTGGGGGCTTAGAGGACAAGTAAATCCATGCACAGACCCATGAGGAACTGCCTGGGACTCCAGCAGCCTCCATCTTCCTGAGTCTCAATCCTGTTGTTTTTACAACCAGAAGTTATGGCAAATTCTTTTCCTGTCACTGGAACCCTGGGATGGGAGGCCTGGTGTGAGGCTGGGACACTTTGCTCCTCAGGGGGGACCTCTGCAGCTGAGATATCCCTTCTGATTTTTATTTGCCACACTTGTGTTTGGGACCAGCCAGTTCCACATCTCTGTCCCTCCTACTAGTCTCCATGTAGCTTCTTCTTGAATTTCCCAGTTGTAGGACTTCCATTCAGCCAGTTTCAAGTGGTTCTGAATGATAGTTCTGTAATTTTGTTGAGAATTTGATGTCCCTTATGGTAGCACTTGAACATTAGTTTTCAACAACTATGTTCTTAACCTTCCACCCAAGGTATAAATGCAACAATTCTACTCTCTCTGGGAGAATTTCCAAATTTTAGAGTGCCTGGCTGTGCACAATATAAAGCGCACTTTCTCTGTCAGAGCACATATTTATATTGGTTTTCACTTTAACATTTTATTCCCAGTTTCCTATAGCCTTTTATTTTCTAGTCTGTGTTTGTTTTTATAGCAGTTAGGGTACTAGGACCCTGGCTCATGCAAACATTACCATGGCATGGATAAATGTTTCAAGGGCAAAAGCCAAAGAGAACAGATGTCCCAAATCACTGGGGAAATTGGCAGTAACTCATCTTGGTACAGAATACAAAACATGAGAGTGGCATAGCCCCTTGTATATTTAGGGACTAAAAGAAGCTGGAAAATGCTTACTAAGCAAAACAGAAACAAAAGAAAACAAAAACAACCCAAAAACATGTTTTCCACTTTTACAGTGACCTTCACGCTTGCCCAAGTGGTGGAAACAAATCCTGTAGCTCATATGATCACAGAATATTTAAAGATTTTTATCTTGTTTCAGTTAGGAAATATAGGGCATGTTTGAGGGTGATATGTATCTGTGAAGTAATTTGTCATATAATTTGTTAATAATTTTTCAATAACTATGAGTCATTATTTTGCAAAGGAAATCCATTTTATTCTAAGATTAATGATGGGAATATTCATTCTCCAATATTCGTTAAAAAGAGCCCTGTGTACTGACTATTGAATATCTGGCCCATCCATAAGGAAAGACAGTTTTGTTAATGGACAAATAGTAATAAATGTAAATTATCAAAATCAAAGTAGTCATAGGGATTTCCTTTATGTCATATTCATAATTCGTATTTATTTCTTAAAAAAGCATTACCCGTCTCTAAATATTTTAAATTCAAAATTGATTTTTTAAAGTTAATTTAGATAACATCTCAGTTATCTATAGGATTGCTAAAGATATTAAAATAGTAGTTTTGGCTGTGACCCAAATATCAGACATCAAATTCTGATTCCAAACTGAGAGACACATTAATGTGTGTGTGTGTATATATATAGTTTTAGGGGCTGGGCTTAAAGGAGAGCGTCATGAAGACAAAATTTTGCCAGGAGCTCTTCTGTAAGGTGCTTCCCCAACCACCATGACTAAGCCAATTAATTAGCAAATAAACTTTCAATGGAGCATCTTTACAGCTTGTCATGTGTCCTGAGGTTGAAGGAAACTAGTGGATTGGTGTCCTTATTCCTGCTTAGAAAATCTAAAAGGGATAAGAACATATCTACTAGATGTTTATCAATAAGAGGATGAAAGCAGAAGTCACTGCATGAGGATTGACCTCCCTCCATTTGTGTTTCCTGGGGACAAGACCTGGGGCCATTTGTAAGAATATTGCTGCTACGAGAAAGGAACAAACTCCACAGAAATTAATGACTCCAGATTCTTAGGGGCTGTGGGAGGAGTCAGTGATGGATGGGGGAGAGTACAGCACCCACATGAAGTGCAGCATGTGACAAGCTCCCAGGAATGAGTGCCCTTGGAAGAAACCATGAACCTACAGAGAGAGAGAGAGAGAGAGAGAGAGAGAGAGAGAGAGAGAGAGAAAGAAAGAAAGAGAGAAAGTAGCCAGACCCAGAGAACATGTGGCCAGCTACCAACTGCAGCCATCTAAGGATTTCTTACGCCTATAAAGTTCCTCCTTTTCACCATTTCAACCAGGTGGCTCAGAAAATGTAGCTAATCATTGGAGGAGTAGAGGATTTGGAGAAGGAGAAAAAGGAAAGGAAGAGACAGGCCACATGTTTTCCTGTTGGATGCTGGTCTGCAATGGACCATAGCTGGGAAAAGGAAGTCGCTGTATAAACCACGAATAATGTATTTACCTGAGCACTCTGATTTCTGAATTGAGACGGTATTTGGTGATGTAAAGTGATTATTGGTCATTATAGCAGTCAATGCTTAGAAAAGTAAATGGACTGCTTGAATTTTTATGTAAGGGGCAGAGAAACATTTTCCCCCACTGAGTAAATTTTGAAGGAATGGTGGAAGGTAAAAAAAGGCATTTTGTAACTTATACTCTTTGAATCTTGCAAGGATCCAGAAACATAAGCAGGATGTCTCCCCAAAATGTATACACAATTTAACAGCTGATAACGCAATTTTGATAATGAAATGTATTTTAATAAACACTGCCTTTATAATTATTCAAAGTGTATGTATACATTTTTGGGATACTATATATAAAATGTGTATGTCTACAGTAGTTAGTCTGAATGTAATTTAACTTTGAGGAATCATTTACTGAGAAATAGAATTTTTCATTTAAATTCTGACAGTTTCTAATTAGCTAATGAATATGATCATGTTACAGTAATGAGTATACAGTCATGCACTGCATAGCAATGTTTCTGTCAACGATGGACCAGACATATAAAAGTGGGCCCGTAAGATTATAATGGAGCTGAAAAATTCTTATCACTTACTGACATCGTAGGCATTCTAACGTCATAGTGCAACAGATTACTCGCGTGTTTGTGGTGATGCTGGTGTAAATAAACCTACTGTGTTGTCAGGTATATAAAAGTATAGCACCTACAATTATTTACATTTCATAAAGCTCGGTTATGATAGAAAGCTATCTTACTGGTTTATGTATTTACTAAACTATATATTATATGGCTATTTTAGAGCATACTTCTACTTATTACTTAACTTGTGTATCGATTTTCACATCTGTACAATGGGCATAATAACTGCTTTATAGGGGATTGTATTAAATATACATATATAAATGTTAAAATATACGTATAAAATGCAATGTATTAGCAAATATTAATAATAATCTCCTAATATTATGCAATATGTTGATTTTTATCTTTTTCTGTTATTATAAAGAGAGAATGAAATTTCTGGATATCTAAAATGTTTCCTCAAAGGCTGTGAAATGGCTACTTTAAGAATCTTGAAGCAAGAGCACTCAGCCCAGTTGTTGAGATGTTGACAATTGTCACTGTTACACTTTGATAATAAACTGGTTTCCAGAGTGCATCAGTGTGTGGCCAGAAAGCACAAGGCATGGGGGAGCCCACCTGTGATCTTCCTGCTCAGGTTGTGCGCTCTGATCAAATGATGGGTGAAAGCATTATCTGATCATTCCAGCAATCAAGAACTTCACAATGGCCCTAGCTGGTTTGGCTCAATGGATAGAGCATTGGCCTGTGGACTGAAGAGTCCCTGTTCAATTCTGATCAGGGCACATGCCCGAGTTGCGGGCATGCAGGAAGCAGCCGATTAGTGATTCTCTCTCATCATTGATGTTTCTAGCTGTCTCTCCCTCTCCCTTCCTCTCTGAAATCAATAAAAACATATTAAAAAAAAAGAACTTCACAGTGTCACGTCACAACAGAATCTGGCCGCAACTGAAAATCTCCCAGATAATTTTATTGAAAACTATTAAAATATTATGAAGAATGTTAATATGTATCCCAAGTTTCCCAAATAGCTTTTATATTAGAGAGCTATATTGATGTAAAATATAAACTAACATAGTAATAATAAAATGTAGCAATACTAAATGTATAAAATGTTCTATTGGAAAGAGATTTTAATCGATTACTGAACACAGTAATCGAAATCCAAATTATTTCTTGTATCTGTCTATTTCCATTTCTGTTGTCTTCAGTATCTGAAAAATAGGTGGTGGGTAAATACAGGGTGGGATAAAAGTAGGTTTGCAATTTTTTGTATGGGAAATAATACAATCTATATTAATAAAAGTGTAATATGCTAATTAGACCGGACATCCTTCCAGATGACCTTCTGGATGAAGCCAGGGCTGCGAGGGAAGCCCAGGTCCCGGGTGCCAGAGGGAAGCCAGTGCTGGCAGCCGGGGGAAGGAAGGCCTACTCTTGCACGAATTTTATGCATCGGGCCTCTAATAATTAATAATACAAGAATAAACTTTGTGTTTTGCATACTCAGAACTATAAACCTACATTTGCCCCATCCTATATATATTCAATGAGTGAATGAATGAATGAATAGATATTTCTATATTGCAGCCCTGGACTGTGTCTTATTCAACATGTTTTCTCAGTACTTATCACAGTGCAAAAGAAAAGAAAGAGGATTTTATATATTCTGTTTATTCAAACAGAGTCAAATATGTGACAGATTTGATAAATAATAACTGTTTTTACTTAGCAATGGAATGGTCAGGACTCAGAAAAGTTGGTGTTTTATACATCCTTTATGTCTTACAAGGTTAAGGATAATAAGTTCTTGTTTCTCATTTTTAAAGTTCAGCTCTTGTTAAACTATCACTTCCTAGCCTTTTGTGCCTTGTCGGGTATAGTGTATTTAACACAATAGTAAAACATTGCCATTAGTAGGCTGTGTCCTTTTCCTCATATTCTAATAAGTGAAAACAGAGGAACCCTTCAGGAGTAATTGTTTAAGTCTGTTTTGAGAGCCAGCAGCACTGTGTTTGGAATGGCTGCATTCCTATTGCCAGAAAAATGGCCAAATGTATTCAAAAGGTAAAGTCATACATATCCAAGCCAAATTAGCAGTTTGTCTGAATTTTTGTAAATGTCATAAATGCAATATGAGCAATAATTAAATATGATATGTATAAGAGGTCTTGTAGGGAGCACACCTGAATATTTTCTTCCCTTGTCATCTCCTTGCCTAGCTCCTGGAATTGTAGAGAGAATCGAAGAAGGCGAGGCATAGAATACACACTGTAAAATTTTCAAGTGGCCACACCAATGTAAAGTGCTAACATGGGTTAGTATCAGGTGTATAGTTTTAGAGATAAAATGAAGTGATAGTTTCCAAAGTTTTAGATTTACATTTTAGCTAATTAATATCAAAAGCCTAGAAATTAAAATGGATAATTTTAATTTATACAACGCTTCAGATTTTAACTTTAATTTAACGTTACAATTTAACACAAGCTAATATGCCCTGAAAATATTCCTACTAAACTGTCAGTATAGCCAGGTGACTAGTTTGGAAGAGTGATGTATAGCAAATGTATGCTTAATGGCATTAATGATGTTTAGCCTCTTAAAAAGCTATGAGCAAGTAATTTGAGTTTTATTTGGTCCAGCCCCCTATCTTAGTGATCATGTCCTAACGAGTCACAGTGGTCAAGTATTTTTGAGCAAAGTGTGGTTATCAGAAATCTTGAAATTCTACCTCTGAGTCCAGGGAGGAGACAATGCCTATTTAAAGATGGACATTGGGGCAGAAACTAGACTCACTAATTAGCTACTTTCATAATCAGTTTGCTGTTGGGTATCTTAAGAATCCCATCATTTATATTCTATGTAAAAAATATAAGGTGTCTTTTCTATAAACATAAAATAGAGGATGAGGGCATAGAACTTCATTTAGCATAGCTGAATAAAATAAAAGATGGGAATATGGATGACTTATTCAACACAGTGAAACAATGCTTTATTGTAAAATTCATTGGCTCTTGAGTGTTAAAATGTTAACTTTATAAAGCTTTTAAGTCTGAGTTTTGTTTGTTTCTTTTGCCTTAATAGCTGGATTTAACTCACATTAGGAGTGTCCCATAGAAGTGAAGTTACCCTAGTGCAGTGGTTCTCAACCTTCTGGCCCTTTAAATACAGCTCCTCATGTTGTGACCCAACCATAAAATTATTTTCGTTGCTACTTCATAACTGTAATGTTGCTACTGTTATGAATTGTAATGTAAATATCTGATATGCAGGATGGTCTTAGGCGACCCCTGTGAAAGGGTTGTTCGACCGCCAAAGGGGCCGCGACTCACAGGTTGAGAACCGCTGCCCTAGTGTGAAACCATGTCACAAATATAAAACAGCTTTCAAATTAAAGGCTATAATTGATAGTACAGCTTCATCAAGCCACACTGGAGAAAATACCCTTCAATAACATGGATCCTTATTGCTTCCCCAGCTATTCTGCTTGACTTTAACATGCTAGGTGGTATATGCTAGGATTTTTTCCTATACATTAGCTGCTATAATATAAACATATCTGAAGCACGGGTTTGGAAAGAAATGATAATAAGAGATTCAGCAAGATGCAGGAATTCTCTTGTTGTGCTCCCTAGAAGGTGGGGAAAGAATTCATTTTAGAAAGGGCAAGCACTGGCAGGGAAATTCTTTTTCTATTCCAAAAGGAAAGCTTTCAAGAGGCTTTTATTTATTCAAATTCTGCTGGAACTTGACTAATTTAAGATGTTGCTGTGGAAGGAGTACATATTCCTCTAATTTTTGAAAGGATGTGCGCCTTTCACCTATCTCTAATAAGGTAACAAATGCAGTGTTAATTTAGTCGAGTTATACTTTCTATATGAGTTTGCTAACAGAACTTGACATAAAAGCCTTTGTGAAGAAGCTTGATTGGTTTGGTTACCATGGCAACACGGTTGAATGGAAGAATGATTTCCTTTAGGAACCTTCCCTAAATGCTGTTTTGTAGCCTATAACGGTATCGCTGGCATGCCATCCCTTGTGAGGATGTGAGAAAGGATCACTTCGAGGGTCAACATGGTGTCTTGTGTTTATAGATTATCCTCAGCAATCAAAAGACTGCTTGGCTCATCTCATTCTTTCCATAGCAGAACCAATTCCGTTCTTCAGTGTGCTGTGATAATAGGCATCTCGCACAGACCTTTATGTCTTGAAATTCAAAAAGGAAAAACTCGAATCTAGATCAATGATTGTATTCTGTTCAGTGTATTTCCTAAAGCTAATGTCTGTTATGGATTTTTAATTTCCCTCTTAAATTTGTTTGAAATTCTGCAATTTATCAATAATTTGTCCTCTGAGTGATGTTACTGTTTGGAGGAGACAGAAGGGTTTAACCAACAAATAGATCAGCAGGGGATTCTCTTAAAATCCTTAGTGGTGGTTTGGTATTTTGGAATTACTGTAAACCCTAAGGCTTACATTTGAGATTTCCTTTGTTATGGGGTAAATGTCTTCTCTGTTAGCACAGCAATTGTGTACAGAAATGCATCGAATCAGTCAAGTACCACCATAGGGTGTTTTCCAGTGGTTAAAACAGGCTAATGGTTATTTCACTTGTACAGTCAATATTAACAGCAGTAAGGCCTATTATAGCTATTTTTCTAATGAACCACATGTTTGTAATTTTGTATTTTCACTCCTTGGTTTAGGTCCTTGGAATCAGATACTCCAAAATAGACGTAATGGCTTTAACGAAAGAATCATATCAACACTGTTGGTTCCAGTAATACAGTGACTTAAAATTTGCTTAAAATAATTTTGTGCAGGGGGTAATGAATAAATTATAACCTCATACTGATATAATTATATTCTAAAGATTGCCATACATCTCCTCAAAATTGATAATAAAATTGGTGTGATTGGTAATAAAATTCATATTAGGTGATTATATTAGAGTTACTCTTATTTTTATGAGTAAATGTTAGAATTCACAATTTTGTAATAATTTATAAATGTTCATTTTCAATTTCTAAACCAATTTTTTAACCCGAGTTACCTGAAATGCCCCTGACAGTTAAGCTGTGAAAAAGAGTGAATCATATTTGAGTCTTACCTCAAATATTTATTATTGTGTATTTTGGATTGTGTGGGTTATCTTAGAAAATATGTTTGCCATAGCATGTCATTCTCTGTGATTGCAGAAAACCAGTTCATGAGAGTAGAAGCCACAGAAATATGGTTTGAAGACTGAGAAACAAATGATATCAGATGTCATTTTCAAATGAGCGGTTCACTCTATCTCATCTTCCCACAATGCTCTCTCACTGCCCCTTCCCCTCAGTGAAAATGAAGAGAACATTGAAAGAAAATCAGTTCCAAAAGTGATGTCACCTTGAAATGCGGGATATGACAATTCCCGTACACCACCAGAATTGTAGCCACAAGAAAGCCGAGACAGAGTTGGCCATATCTGAGAACAGAATTTATTGAATAAGAAGAGGTAGTTTCAGATAAAAGTTGTGCATTTTCTCTAAGTTACTATCTATGGAAATGAGCCCCCTTCCCAGAAAAGTACACAGAAGCACATATAAATAGGACTTTCAGTTCAATCATGGAAGCACTCCCTCACCATTAAGGTTAACGATTTCTCTAACTTTATTATTTTTATACACTTAGTACATTCTTACTAGTTGTGTCTATCTATATATGGACACCATTCCTCCAGTTAAGAACTCCTCTTCTTAATCATCTGTATTATTGATGCTTGCTTGAACCATTGAGTACTCTGTGCCATGGTTGGCTTTATGTTCTCCAAATCCGTGCCCCTGTCTGTCCCTGTTCTTGGATGTTTGTCTTCTGTTTTCATTCACAGTTTCAACATATTTTGACTTGTGTCATCTAGCAGCGGTCGCCAACCTTTCGGACCTCACGGACCACCAGGGGTCCACGGACCACCGGTTGGCGACCGCTGTTCTAGGGAACCCTATCCAGGGCATTTCCCACCCCCCCCCTCTTATTTTCATTGCTGCCTTTGGCCCTGCTGATTTTACTCTTTCTGGAGAATTCTGTTGGCTTCAGTTTCAGGCTGTCAGCCTTCCCTGGTTCTCCTGGTTCCCTGAACATCCATCCCTTCTTTGGATTTTCACCTGTCTTCCCACCCTCCCCTGTTTCCTTTATTCAGAGTCATTGTCCCTCAAGACATCCTTGCGTAGTCTTGATCCTCTGCCCTCCCTCATTCTGTAGCGTGCTTCTCCACTTACTGCATATAAAGTTACCACACGTGCAGAAGGTGCTCTACACTACATGTTAACCTTGCTTTCTGGCTATATTGAGGGCATTAACTCTTTTTTTAAAATTTAAATGTTTTATTGTTTAAAGTATTACATAAGTCTCCTTTTTCTCCCGTTGACCTCTCCCCGGTCTCCTCCACCCCCCAGCACATGCCCTCACCACCCTCCTGGGTCCATTGGTTATGCTCATATGCATGCATACAAGTCCTTTGGTTGATCTCTTACCCCCTCACCCCCTACCTTCTCTCATAGGTTGGACAGTCTGTTAGATGCTTCTATGACTCTGGTTCTATTTTTGTTTATCACTTTATGTTGTTCATTATATCCCACAAATGAGTGAGATCATGTGATATTTATCTTTCTCGGACTGGCTTATTTTGCTTAGCATAATGCTCTCTAGTTCCATCCATGCTGTTGCAAATGGTAAGAATTCCTTTTTTTTTTTTTACAGCAGCATAGTATTCCATTATATAGATGTACCACAGTTTTCTAATCCACTCATTGGCTGATGGGCACTTAGGCTGTTTCCAAATCTTAGCTATTGTAAATTGTGCTGCTATGAACATATGGGTGCATATATCCTTTCTGATTGGTGTTTCTGATTTCTTGGGATATATTCCTAGAAGTGGGATCACTGGGTCAAATGGCAGTTTCATTTTTAATTTTTTGAGGAAATGCCATTTTCCACAGTGGCTGCACCAGTCTGCATTCCCACCAGCAATGCAGGAGGGTTCCTTTTCCTCCACATCCTCTCCAGCACTTGTTGTTTGTTGATTTGTTGATGATAGCCATTCTGACAGGTGTGAGGTGGTACCTCATTGTTGTTTTGATTTGCATCTCTTGGATGATTAGTAACTTTGAACATGTTTTCATATGTCTCTTGGCCTTCTGTGTGTCCTCTTTGGAAAAGTGTCTATTTAGGTCCTTTGGAGGACATTAACTCTTGAGTTTCAGCACAGTATATATATATTAGGTTTGCATGAAGCCCACTTTGCATGTGTATAGTTTATTTTCAGTTCCAAATCAATAAACACTTATTGAGTAGCCATTCTGTGTTAGGTGATGTACTCTGGGGATACAAAGGGACATATAATCTATGGCTCATGCCCTTTCTGAGATTAGAAGTTTAGAGGTCAGACAAATAAGTAGATCTGATTATACTATGGTAGTCTGTGACAGAGGAGGATGGCTGAAAGCATGGAAGAGACGTAACTAACTTAGGCTGGGAGAGGGGGTACACAGGTGGACCAGGATCAAAGAAGTCTTCCAAAGTACTGTCCTTACTGTAATATTCAACACTTAACTGTCATTCCTATCAATTGCCTTCCTCCATAAGCAGGTCACGCCTGTAATGTTAGGAACCAGAATCTGTCTCGGTTAACAGAGTAACCCAGGAGTTCAGCACAGCATCTTTTTAGCCCTTTAACTGAGAAGGAATAGCATACGCTGCACTGGTTGCCTGAAATGGATTGTTTGGGGCATCTTTTTCAAACTTTGAAGGTCATTTTCAATTCCGATTGTATATTCCTCAGTGGCTGGTGACACTCTCTTTCCTCTTCCCGTCCCTTCCCCCAACCTTTCCTTCTGGTCTGGCCCCATATGCAGATTCAGTGATGGTGCTAATTATTCCACGCCCAGGTAATTAATGAGAAACGTCCACCAGAGCACTGCCCAGAATTGACCACAGTGGAACCCCATTTGTTATGCTCCCTCTGAGGCTGACACTTTCCCATCGATAGCTCCTCGCCAGGCATGACCTTCCTGCCTTTCATAGCTGTGCAGCGTGGATCCTGTTTTCTCAGTTTATTGATGATTATGTCACGAGGAACAGAATCAAAAGCTTTGCTAAAATCCAAATATAAATTGCCTCTTGCTTCTTCCCCTTGATCTACTGGGCTAGTCACTCCATCAGAGGAGATTAGATTATTTTGACAGGACTGGGTCTGCACCATGCTTAGTTATTACTCGGCACTCCATTTTCTTGAAGATGTGTGCAGCTAGACGGTAGATCATAACTTTCTTTAAAAAATGTGTATTTTATTAGCCTTCAAGCCCACCCAGTCCTCCCAGGAATTTGTAATGTTTATCACTTTGCTTTGGCATTGACTAGTTCCTTTAACAATCGGTTGAAGGTCAACATGGACTAAAGACTAGAAGATTAGAATTAAGTCAGTTTTTTGAACTCCTATCAACATTTTTCTACCCTCTATCTCTCTTAGTTGATTTCCCTAAAGGAGTTGTACATGTACCTTTCAGGATCTATTATTAGGGAGTTTTATCATCAACGGGAATTGTTTGTTCCTACAAGAGTGAAAATATGTAGGAATTGAAGGACATAAGTTTACCAAAGGAGATGTGTTTCTTTTAAATGTGGAAACGATATATATAAAGTAAATTATAATTATATATATATATATATATATATATATATATATATATATATGTTTACTAGAGGCCTGGTGCACAAAATTCGTGCACTCTGGGGTTCCCTCAGCCCGGCCTGTGCCCTCTTGCAGTCCAGGAGCACTCAGGGAGCAGGCCTAAGCTGTCAGTTGGACATCCTTAGCACTGCTACAGAGGTGGGAGAGGCTCCTGCCACCGCCGCTGCACCTGCCAGCCATGAGCCTGGCTCAGGGCTTCTAGCTGAGCAGCGCTCCCACTGTGGGAGCACACTGACCACCAGGTAGCAACTCCTGCATTGAACATCTGCCCCCTGTTGGCTAGTGCATGTCATAGCAACCTGTCATTCTGCCGTTCGGTTTATTTGCATATTAGTCTTTTATTATATACTAGAGGCCCGGTGCACAAAAATTTGTGCACTCAGTGGGGAGTGGGGTCCCTCAGCCTGGCCTGTGCCCTCTCGCAGTCTGGGACCCCTCAGGGGATGACCACCTGCTGGCTTAGGCTCGCTCCCCAGGGGATTGGGCCTAAGATGGCAATCAGACATCCCTCTGGCAGCCCAGCAGCCCTCGGGGGATGTCCACTTGCCAGCGGGGAGCAGACCTAAGCTGCAGTCAGACATCCTTAGCGCTGCTGAGGAGGCAGGAGAGGCTCCCACCACCACCGCTGTACTGGCAGCCATCAGCCTGGCTTGTGGCTGAGCAGAGCTCCCCGCTGTGAGAGCGCACTGACCACCAGAGGGCAGCTCCTGCATTGAGCGTCTGCCCCCTGGTGGTCAGTGTGTGTCATAGTGACCAGTCATTCCCAGTAATTCTGCTGTTAGGGTCAGTCTGCATATTACCCTTTTACTATATAGGATAGAGGCCTGGTGCACGGGTGGGGGCCGGCTGGTTTGCCCTGAAGGGTGTCCCGGATCAGGGTGGGGGTCCTGCTTGGGTCCCTGGCCAGCCTGGATGACGGGCTGATGGCTGTTTGCAGCTGGTCACACCCCCTTCAGGGTGGGGGTCCCCACTAGGGTGCCTGGCCAGTCTGGGTGAGGGGCTGAGGGCCGTTTTCAGGCTGGCGGGTGACTGAAGCTCCCAACCTCTCCTTTTTTTTTATTCTGGGATTTATTTACCTTTGATAGCTGTCACTGGAGCTGAGAGCCGGCTCCAGCTCTGAGGCTGTGGCTGGCTGAAAGCAGGTTTCTGGGGATTTTTTAGCTTCTATAATTGCAACATTGTTGCATCTGGAGCTCAGAGCTGGGCTGCGGCAGGCGGGGAACCTTGGCTTCCTCCGTCACTGGAGCAAGCAAGTCTCATGTTTGCTTCAGCTGTGTGGCTGCCGGCCACCATCTTGGCTGGCAGTTAATTTGCTTATCTTGCTGATTAGCCAATGGGAAGGGTAGCGAAGTTACGGTTAATTACCATGTTTCTCTATTATTAGATAGGATGATGATTTATATTGTCTGAAACAGTGCCACAGGTCTGTGATGCAGGATGCCTTTTTACAATATTTTCAAGAATGAAAGTTTATTGGGCATTTTTTCATTGTGTATTAGCCTCTCTCTAATAAGTACTTAGTTTTTCTGGTCTGCTTACATTATGTGTAGAAAGTAGGATTGTGACATTCAGCCTGTTTTGCTATTTATGTTGACATACCCAATCAGTTGGTTTAAGGAGATCCTCTGTCTTTATGGAATGTTCCAGAATCTCCCCACCTTTATTGATCTCTCTACAGCTTCCCTACGTAGATCTGTCACTTAGGCCTCTCTCTTCAGGTCCCAGCCAGACCAGGTGTCTTTCAAAGGAAATACTGTCAGAACCTTCCAGAAAGGTACAGATATCAAGATAGAATTTGTATGGGGAAGAAAGTGAATTTCTAGGTCACATGTAAAGAAAATTCAATTTTTGTAGTAGATGATGAAATTGAATTATTACTATTCTGTTTTTCTAGGGGAAAAGATAATTTTTCTAAACTGTTTTATTGACATGAAAAAGTACAGATATATTTTTTTATGTATTGATTTTAGAGGGAGAGAAAAAGGGAGAGAGAAACATCGATTTGTTGTTCCACTTATTTATGCATTCATTGGTTGATTCTTGTATGTACCCTGACTGGGGATCGAACCTGAAACCTTAGCATATGGGGATGACGCTCTACCCAACTGAGCTACCTGGCCAGGGCATATCATTTTGATAGTTGAGGCAGTGCAGTGTCTTCAGGGAACAAAGTGCATATTGGTCTGTGACTAACAGTTTTGAGTCATAAGGCCCCTTGAGGCAGGAGTTAAGAAATGATGGTTTTGTTTCTTAGTGACATAAGGACTGTTTATCCTGATTGGGTTTGGATTATATTTGTAGCTAACAGACCTCTATTAAAAATTATATTTGGTTATTCAGCCCAACCAATCGTAAGGGTCCTTTTCTGTGAACTCGTTCAGCCAGTAGATGTTAATTGAACACCTACCTTAAACCAGATACTGGTAGTAATGCACAGGGTGCCGAGTCTCCCCTCAGGATGCTCATCGTTTAAGGGGTCCATAGACTTGACCCTCAATGATGCAGCTCATTGATGTAGTGCTGACATCATGGGGCGGCGGGGGAGCTTCACTCTGATGGGCGTGCTGAGGCAGGAAGGTGTTCCTCCAGATGCAATGCAGAAGTAGCCATGCCAGGCCTGCGCCTGTGAATTGTTTGACCTGCTCTGTGTTTACAGTTGTCTTATTTGGTGTGGCCGTGGCTTCAGGTGCTCTAAATCACATCCCCTCGGTCCCCTCTGGTTTCAGTCACAGTCGTGATGCCATGAACCCTGACTGCAGCCCACCCCAGGCACATTGCTGCCTGTCTCATCAGGGACTTCTCCCAAACTGAGGAAGCGCTCAGCACTTCACGGGCACAGTGCAGTGTGCGGAGTCAGTGCCCGGGAACAGTCCTTAACTGATAGCAGACAGGAACTGGGGGTTAGTATCCCTGCTCCCCATCGTCCACAGGGAAGATTTTGAGGACCTTCCTGTGGCATGTCTCCGAGGCCCGGGACCTCACCGACCTCCCTTGGTTGCTTTTTACTCCTTCCATGCCTCACTTCCCGGTCTCCTGATTCTTGGAGTCATCCCCCAAATAAACTACCTGTAGGTCCCGTTTTAGGGGCATAAAAAAACAAACAGACATTTGCCACAATTTAGAAACTGGATATGGCAAGTACAAATTCAGACTTTTCACTAATCTTGAAACACCAAAGCCCTGGTAATAACCCTGCGAGCAGGTCCCTCTGGCAGCAGTCAGCTGTAGCTGAGGCCTGCTGCTGATCCGGTGGAGGGGAGAAACTGGGTGGGGAGGGGAAGCAATCTGTAATACCCTCAACAATAAAGATTAAAAAAAGAAATAAAAATGAAGTAATCTGAGTTCCTCCTTCCACGCTAATCTTCATCCAGTGAGTCCCTCTTGACAATATCTGCTAGGCTCTGGATGCAGGGTAGGTGAAAACATAGGAGGGCGCTTGCATTGTAACTTCCAAAGGTCAGCAGGGCTTGGGCAGGCAAAAAGCAGCAGGCCCTGCCTGGCCAAGATAACGTCATGTCAAAGCCGAGGAGACGAGTGTATTATTTATCTGTTGGCAGGATTTTGTGTGTGTGTGTGTACACACAATAGTCTACCTTTTTCATTTCACAGTCCATCATATTACGGCAAAGGCTAGTCCTTCAATGGGGTTATGCAAGTCTGGCTTTCCATCAATTATAAAAAAGCATGGCTATCAACACTGATTAATTGGATTGTGATACAAACAACCCTACAGTCATAAACACCCTTTGTGTGGCAGGGAGGCATATGTTTGTCATACCCATTAGGGGAGCACTTGGGGCCCAGAGGACTGATGAATTGGCCCACATTGTCTTACCACACAGCTGTCATAGCAGCTCCGGTAGCAGGTGATAGTTCTGCAAGAGCCTGTCAAATTGGTGCTTATCTGTCATGACATCTGTTGATGGAAGCTCCCTTTTCGATTTGATCCAGACAATGACCTTGATATTCCTGGTGAAGTATAAAGGCTCACAAGTATTGTTTTAAGAAGGAGAGACTTGTAGCTTGTGCCTCACACCCGTCATATCAAATTATCAGGCTGAAACTGATAATGCTGTGAACACTGGTTCTCTCGACAGTAGTGCCGTATCTGCTGGATCTGCACACACATTTAACCTTCCCGCAGCGATCTTACACAAATTCACTGAAATTAGGTGTAGCCACCACCCAAGGTTTTAAGTCTGTGTCTGGAGACTCTGGCCGAAGGGAGGATATCTGTTTCAAGGAAGAGATCCTTGAGAACTAGATTTTTAAATCTAGGAATTAAACATCATTGGTTGGGCTGAGAGTTTATACACATTTCAGGGAAATATAAATGGACGGAGGAATGAGCTTTGGGAAAGATTGTCCGAGGTGGGTTACTGACTTTACTTTTAGGGCTATAAGACTTTGGGAAACTCACTAAACACTAGAAAAAACATTTTTTTCTACCTCTAAGATGGAGATGCTAATACCTACACTGTGTCAAGTTTAACAAATAAGAACGTTAAACTTTTATTTTCTAGGGACGGTGGAGTGTAGGAAGCTAGAATGGGCAGCAGCCAGTTGGGAGGTCTGGTTTCCAGGCCAAACAATCTAACAGCTAGCTTGGTGAGCATTGGGCATGTCAGTTCTGTTCTTTGTAAGCTTCTTTGGACTGTGGTCTCTGACTTTCATTTCATTTTTTGTTCCACGGCTAGTAGATCCTTTTGCTAACCTGGCCAGTTGGGCACCTCTGTTCCTTCTGTCACTGTCACTCATCTCCTTGTGCTCATACATGCCAAAGCCAATGATACTTAATGCAGAGGAAGCATCTGGGGAGCTCTTGGAAATGTGTGTTTTTAGGCTCCGTCTGTGGAGTCTGACTCAGTGAGTCCAGTCTGGGTCCCAGGAATCTAAATTTTTATAAACATTCCATTTGACTTTGATGCTGGTGGTTCTTGGAAAAACATTGGTCTGGAACATACATTTCGTGATTTAGGAAAAGTCATCTATGATTTACAAAGTAAAAAAAAATAGTGTTTTGATTGTTTGCTGTTTTAAATCGAGTCTACTGGCTTACTTGCCTCACCGGGTTGGCTTTGCGTAAACACTGTGGGCCAGCTGGTTAACAAGATTATCGAGTGTCTCTGGGGTTTAGGGTAACATAGTCAGGGTTTCTGTTTAACATAGTTATGTTCTTTATGTTTTCTCTGTGAAATCAAAACAAAACAAAATAAACAATATGTGCTTTCAAAATTCTACAGGTATGCAAATTTTGTGTGTAGTTGGTTTTTCCTGATGATCATTTTAGGGTGAATAAATGCGGAATTGGCTCAGTGTTTTCCCAGCAGGGCTTATGGTGAAAAAAGACTGAGATGGATTGTCTGCGAAGAGTAGGATTATGGTGAAGGGAGTAGCAGAAGCAGGACTGTGCTAGTTGTTGGGTAGCTCTCACACCATTTCCCTTAATTAAAGAAACCCCTTTCCTAGCTATACGGTGGCATCCTTTGCTTAATAACCCTTTTGTACTTCCAGATCCCAAATCAGTTAGAGATGTTGGTGAGAGAAAAAGGCAAAACCAGATGCTGCTGTTGGGTTTAAAGCAGCGTCCAAGATGAGGGGCAGAGGGAAAGCAACTGGAAACTTTCACCACCTCCTGTGGAAAATTTTTATTTTGTGGAGCAGATGGGTCACCAAGCACTTTTTGAACTTTAGGTTTCTCATTTATGTAGAAGTGTATGTACTAGAGTGAACTCCAGTATTTGGTGGAATACGGATTTCACTTATGTCTCCCACACCACTCCTGCCCCTTCCATTGTATAGTTTATGAAGGGAGGTACCCTGTAAGCTAGAATGGAAAAGCTGTGGATAGGAAACAAAGTTCAATAAAGGAGCAGACCACACTTGTTGGAATTATTTATGAGATCAAGTTCTGAAGGACTGTGAAAGAGTTTTTGTGTTTTATTTCATGAACTTATTTATTTTTTAGAATATATTTTTATTGATTTCAGAGAGGAAGGGAGAGGAAGAGAGAGAGAGAAACATCCATGATGAGGGAGAATCATTGATCGGCAGCCTCCTGCACACCCCACAATGGAGATCGAGCCCACAATGCAGGCATATGTGCCCTGACTGGGAATTTAACTGTGACCTCCTGGTTTATAGGTCTACGCTCAACCCCTGAGCTGCGCAGGCCGGGCTTCGTGAACTTATTTAAAAGGGGGATAATGAAGATATGAGGGGAGCTCTGACCAAATCCATATTAAAAAGCAAAATCCTTTAAAAACAAAGAGCTATTCTATATTCATTAGCCATTCACATATAAAACTACCCACACAGAAACCTAGTGAAACTTTCTAAATAGCAGTTGCATTCTCCCTTAACGTGTCGTTGCTTTGTTTGTTTTATTATAGTGATTACAGTGTTCATTAGGACTGACTTGGTAGGTGCAGTGGTTCATATCTTCAAATAAACCGTAGTCTGTGCTTCTATTTTCATCTTTAAAACCTTGCTTCCCACTTTTTCCACTGTCAGCAGCTATTCCCTTAACGTAAATATTGTTGTCACTATAATTGTGATGGAACAAAGGCAATTCATGGGTGCTCCTGCATGTTAGCTGTCCTAGTTTCTTATGTGACAGTTAGGTTTTTATTTCCATCGACTAATTTACATCAGTGCAAACATATTTTCGGTCATCATTGTAGTAGACCTCAGTATAGCAGCTAAATAGACAGAGTTTGTTTGAGTAGTTAATTTGAGCAAAGTGGTTTTTAAAATATGTTTATAATAGTCATCCAAATATCTCTTCTATCAAAACCCTTTTCATCAGATGGAATGCATAAAAAAGTATGAATATAATCTCTGTATTTGACTACAGGAGAGCCATCCTATCATCTCATATACCAGCCAAAATGTGAAATTAAAATATTGGCTTGCCTTAAACATATGTAATTAATTTCAGAAAGACTTTGTCAATACTCGCTTGATATTTACAGGTAATCTCCGAGCACGCACTCTTTAAACTATATGCTTCGTAGAAGTTAATGTGAAAAGGGATAAGGTGATTGTGTGTGTGGCAGGTACTATTTAAAGTGCTAGAAGTGCTCTGATGAGAGGTAGGTTTGAATCTGCTCATTACACATAAATATAGGTTCTCAGTTGTTTTTTTTTTTTAAAAAATCACGTTTGTAGTTTGAATTTTTAAAACCAACTTACTGGTGATGTTGTCAGCATTTTATGCCTTTGAAAATGAATGTGATATTTATGTGCATAATTAAAATGGTCTGATTATAAACCTAAAATACCCAAAAAAGTACATGCAGTCAGAGCATTGACATCCAAAAGATTTTTCTCTTCTGTCCTTGTCTGTTCACATTTCTATTGTTTTATATTACAATGGATGTTTCTAGAATTGACAAGTCACTGGCATTTTTAGCGTGAGTATTGTATAAAGATGACTTGTATTAGATTTTCATTTCTGGTATTCAGGATGGATTTCTCATCAGAGAAATGCTGGCTTCCAGGAGCATACGGTGTTTTTAGAGAGAGACTACTTGGCCTGCATTTGCAAGTGGGGAAAGATATGACTTTTAATCCCAGCTCTATCTTGTCTTGTGGACTTGAGCTAGTCCCGGTGTTATCAGCGGGGAGAGGTCCTTTTCTCCCCCGTTGCTGTTGGGAGTGGATTTCTCGCGATATCCCACAAAAAAGAATTTTCTGAGACTCGCAGGGAGAATGAGTGATTTTTCTTTGCATGGAATTAAATCCCTGAGTTTCCAAAGCCCCGTTTACCTCAGTCCACTCACAAAAGATGTGTAGCTGGGGCTTTAGCAGACCTAAAATCAGAGTCCATGTTCAGGGTCTCCATGCCATGTTGGAGCCAGGTCCAGTTCAGCATCAGGCTGGCGTGGCTTGTGTTTCCTGCTGCAATCTAATAGTCCATTGCCTGTGGGGTCCGCATGGCTGTGGGCCATATGGGCAAGTGCAAGGAAGCCAAGAGCGAGCCAAGAGCACAAGAGAGAAGTAACTCCTGTATTTAGGAGGTTATGTATTCCCGAATATTCCCACACTTGGAGTGCCCACTCCCATTATGGCCAAGATCTCTCTTCCCAGGTGTGATTATCAGGCAAGTATCTTCCCTGTGTCACCCCAATTTACTGGGCATGCATCTATCTTCTCTTTGTTGAACCCTTTCCCCCAGTGTTTTGCAGGGAATAGGCTGATGGTTCCCTGAGGTGGGGGTAGGGGAGGGGGGCAAACTTGCAGCTTCCTGGTGAAGTTGCCCAAATGACATGCCTATAATGTCTGGCTTCCCCCTTTGCTCTTTTCCTATTATTAATAACTGGCTAATTACAGTGGTCCTGGGCTGTATACTTTCATTCTCGTAAACTCATGTATATACACTTTGAAAAAAAATTTGTGGCATAGTACTATATATTAAATTTCTAACAGAATCCTGTTTTTATTTCCCTTGTAAAAGTGGAGATTCTTTGCTTGAAAAAAAAATTGAGTCTGGGAAAATCTACTCAGTATTGGCTGGAGTTACATTCCAACTTGGGAAACAAAACATAACAAAACTCCCCACAACTGTGTGTGTGTGTGTGTGTGTGTGTGTGTGTGTGTGTGTGTGTGTGTTGGGGGAGAACAAACATTACAAGTGTAATTGAGGAAGGAAAATTTCTCTGTGGAGGACTGGTAGAGTAAACAAGAGTGAGGGGTTTTCATTACAAAGTACATCTAACTGTGAAAGAATAAAGGTTAAATGTTAACGGAAGCTGCCTGCATCTGCTACCATCTTTATTGAAGAGGGCAGATGTTGGGAAGGCAGCGGGCGTTTTCAGTTGGTTTGCTAAGTCTCTGAGCTTGATCATCTGTTGAATTTTATTTGAGGGAAGAGAGATAAGCAAGGTTCATCTTTGCTAACATTGAAGACATTAAGAGTTTGCAAGGTAACAAACACTTCCCCCTTCTCCCCTAATGCCTTTTAATAAAATGCCTTCCTTCTGTTTACTTTTGATTGGGCTGACATGTTTAGTGCTAGTATCTTCCAAACTGGACAGTTGTTGGTCTCCTCCAGCTGGGAAACTTTAAAGCCCTTGAGGGACCCCCCTGAGTCAGTTCTGTTGAATGAATTCTGAGATGGTGCCAGCGATTCTTTCTCATACCAACCACATCACAACTGAAACACATTCCAGCATCACCTTCACTTGGGTTTTTTGAGGAAAGCCTTTAAGGAAGATGAGCTTATGCAGTGTTTGCTACCAGACTATTGATGATAATAATATGTGCAATTAAATGAATGCATTCATTTAAAAACCAACAGAACAACTTGAAAGGTAAGTTTCTTACAAATACTTATGTGCTTTGACATGTAGCTAGCAAGAGCATTTTATTAATAATGCCATAGGACTGTAATTAGTATTAAATAAAGTAATGCATGTAAAATTAGTACTCTATCTAGGCTATATGTTCAGTGCATTATCACTGCATGAGATCTTTTTATTAAGCCTCATAATAATGCTGCAAAAAAGCAGAGTGTAACTTACTCATCCAGCTTTACCCATGAAACGGAGGCCGCAGTGTTATGTGACTTCTTAAAGTCACATTACAGAAGTGAGACTGGAACCTAGATGCTCTGATTCATACCTAGTTACACCTAAAGGGTAAATTTATAGCAATGAGAGGTCTGTGACTAACATAACTGTATTTATGTATGATTAGTGAAGCAGTAGTAGGGGCCAGTATTGTAGATTAAATATATTTAACTACCTGTAAACTTTAGGAGGACACAGCCTGTTGCATTAACTGATGAACTGCAGTCCCCACAAGCGTTGCATAACATAGAGTAGGTGCTTAATAAACATTTGTTAAATGAATGCATGAATAAAAAAGTCACAGTGGAATACTACGCTGCTGTGAAAAAGAAGGAATTCTTACCATTTGCAACAGCATGGATGGAACTGGAGAGCATTATGCTAAATGAAATAAGCCAGTCAGAGAAAGATAAATATCACATGATCTCACTCATTTATGGAATATAATGAACAACATAAACTGATGAACAAAAACAGATCCAGAGACAGACCATCAAACCTCAGAGGGAAAGTAGGGGAGGGTGGAGGTAAGGGGGAGAGATCAACCAAAGGACTTGTATGCCTGCATATAAGCCTAACCAATGGACACAGACAACAGGGGGGTGAGGGCATGAGTAGGGGGGTAGGGGGGGTAATGGGGGGATAAGGACACATATGTAACACCTTAATCAATAAAGAAATTTAAAAAAATAAAAGGTTAAAAAAAGTCACAGATTTTAGATGACTTGCTATGCTAGCTTTAGAATGCAACAGGAAGTTACTCTTTATTGAAGATGATTCAGAATGATTTCGGTAGATTTAAACATCTTCCATTTATAATCTGTTTCCTGTTTGTAAATATCAGAACTTGTCTACTGATTTATTATGCTTAGACCAGCAAATCCAGAATTGTTTGGTTTTGCATTCCCTAAATAATCCCTCGGTGAAAGCAGTATTATCTGCATTCTTGGCACAGGGAATGATAGGATGGCACTTAAAAAGTTTTAAAGTGATTATCTTGATATTTCTTGAAGAATTTATGGAGACTGGGCTTAATGATTCCATGATTTATCCTACATCATCAGGTTTTGTTCATTTATTTTACTTAAAGGCATAATGTATTAAGAGTTGACTGGAAAAAAATAAAAAGGAAAATTTGATGCATAGATGAATACTTGAGATATAGAAAATGTTGTAATTATCATATTAATAATGAAGCCAAAAAAGGAGAGAATTCCATCTGTAAAGTATAAAATGTGGCATTCCATGTAAACCCAGTATGAGAATATTTTATACAACTTTGGTTTGAGAACTCTGAGCCCATTTGCCATCCCTCTTGAAAGAAAGATTCTGTTAAATTTATTTTCTGAGTGTCTATCCTACTTCAGACACCAAAGAGAGTAAATACAAATATGGAAAGTGAAAAAAAGAAGAGCAAATACGGAAAGTCATATTCCCCACTCTCAAGGACCTCAGTCAAACAGAGAGAAGACAAATACACAAATATCTTTAATACAAAGCCCAGTGGGATGAGTGACTGAGCTTTAGATCCATGTGAGATCAGTGAGAAGGAGAATCACGTAGCAGAGTAGACGGATAAGATAGAGCTTCACGCATGTGCTGGTGTTTGCCATAGGCCCCCACAGTGTGCAGGATAGTGGGGCATTTGACAAGCAAACAGAAACCCATGTACTGGGCGGTGCCCTTCCTGCTGGTGCAGGAAGAACTCTTGGTAATGCTGTTACCTATAGTTTAGTATCTTTTTTTACATTTTATCCAGTTTCTTTCTTAGGATGTTTCACCACTTTGAGACTTTTGTTGGCACAGAATAAACTTAACTCAAAACTAAGCAGTCTACTTATTGGATAGCATTGGCAAGTGAATTGATGGTGAAAGAGTTTGGAACTCATGCTTACATGTGGTTTCTGTATGATCGCATATTATAGCTATAGTTCAAACAGCTGCGAGTAAATCTCTTGGCCATAGCACAATCGTGTCAGGATTTACTTTCCTTTGTAACTTGAATTTGTTTTGTAACAATCAAATTTTGTGTGCTTTAAGCCCCCTGACTATGGACTAATATTAAGAAATAACATGGACATTTCAGTTTAACTCAAATGATTGGGAAATGGGATGCTGCAGTATAATCTAACATTATGGTAGCTAGGAGATTACATAGGGTGTTGAAATCCCTAAATTAGAATGAAAGAAAAATAATTATCATTTAAAATATTCTGAATATAATTAGAATTAGACTTCTTATTGAATTATTCAGAAAGCTCTTTGGAGTTGTAGAGTTTGAATTTAATGACAGAGGTGTTTGTTATTCCTTATTTTTAGGAAATCAATTATGACCACTTGGCCTTTCTGACAATTTCATTTCTGGATTAATGAAACTTGAGCTTCTCAAGCTTAAAATCAGAACTTTTGTTTTTAGGCTCTTATATAAATCTGTTATGTGAATTGCACTCTTTTGTAAAGCCTTAGGTTATCAAGCACATGGTGATTTGACATGTTAAATATGGCTGTAAATTAAGTTAATATAGCCCAAATCAGGAAGTTTTTGATAAATTAAATATTGAGGGGCGAAGTTAAATCCTTATTTCCACTCTATAGTCTCAAGTACTTTGATGACTAATATATATTCCTGGCAGTGCAATATTCACTTACTCTGAGGTACTACTAAGCGGGGTTCATTGTAATTTAGTGAGACCATTCTCACTGCTGAGAGCCAGCCTGCTGAGAACATTTTGTATTAATATTAAAGGTCAGATGTTCCACTGGCCTTCACTAGTCCCTGTTATAGTGCGCAGCTCATTCTTATATACTTAAGTATCCTTCCTGAAAGTTTAAAATATATTCCAATATTATTAAAATTTATTTATATCTTGGCAATTAAGAATTAAGGCAATTCACCCCTACTTATCCCTCATTGATATGTTCATGCACTACCCATTTATCTATCATATTTTCTGCTATGGCTACCAACAGAGGGCATTTATCATTATAAAAGGCTGAACATGATTTGTTTTTGTCGGAAACCAAAAGGTGACCTGACTGTTACCATATTTCATCATTTGGCACTTAATTTCTTCAGATATGTCTCCTTATGAAAGTTAAAGGCTCTTAAAGGCTCTTTGGTATCTCATGGAACTCTAGGAGATAAAAATTCCTTTTGATGTTTTTTATAAGCAATTTGGTGAATGCTTTCTGTACCTTGTTTTGAGTTTATTATTCAAAATAACAGTGTATTAAGAAGACATGACCCACCCTGGCAGGTGTTGCTCAGTTGGTTGAGCATTGTCCTGTACCAGTGGTCGGCAAACTCATTAGTCAACGGAGCCAAATATCAACAGTATGATTGCAATTTCTTTTGAGAGCCAAATTTTTTAAACTTAAACTATATAGGTAGGTACATTGTTATTAACTTAATTAGGATACTCCTAAGGCTTAGGAAGAGCCACACTCAAGGGGCCAAAGAGCCGAATGTGGCTCACCAGCCGCAGTTTGCCGACCACGGTGACCTATACAATGAAAGGTCACAGGTTTGATTTATGGTCAGGGCACGATAACCAGGTTATGGGTGCGTTCCAGGTCGGGCGCATATGGGAGGCAACTGATTAATATTTTTCTCTCACATCGATGTTTCTCTCTCTCCCTCTCCCATCTTCTCTCTCTAAAATCAATGAAAACATATTGGGTGAGGATACAAAAATGAGGATATGCCTGCATCCTAGTGAATAGTATCAGAGATTGAAGTTGATAACTTAACTTTAGGATTCCAAGCGTTTCACCTTCAAGAAACATATTTTGTAACACTTTTCTAACCCTAAAATGTTTGGACTGTCCTAAGAGAACCTTAGAATTTATTCTTATAAGGGTGCTAATTAAAATATTACTGAGATAGTGATAAGTAATATATCAATTGACATAAGTTTCTGCAACCTAAAAGTTTTCATAATTCAGTCCAATGACCCATATATTGGTTGTGTTAGTGTGTGAAATTAATTTCCTATCGTACTTTACTTGTCATTCCTAAGTAGGCTATTTTATCATATAAAATAAATAAACACAGTTCTGGGTAATAGCAATGTTTTCCCATTATGGCTGTGCCCAAGGAACACTAGTAAAATATTTAAACAACTTCTAAAAATGTAAGATGTTTCCATCCTCCAGGCTAAGTTATGTTATGAATTCAAAAGACTTAAGTACATGCTGAGAAGATAAGCAACTTTGTTTTAAAGTTGGGTCAAAAAATAATTCATCTGCAATACAAAAAGTTGACTTATGTTCCTTTATATGTTGTCCCTCATTGGTCATATTTTTCAAGGGCATGTTAATTATTTGATTATTATTGTTTTGTTTTTATTTGATTATTGTTTTGCATAATCATAAGGTTACATGGCATTTTCCCCAAATCCCGAGCCATTGAAGAAATAATGTATTTCTTCATTTGTTCTTTTCTATTGAGTCCCAGTGAGGGAGGTCAGTGAACTTAAAACTAAAGGACAACTCTATAATTTATTTCTCATTTTAGGGGGAAATTATGTTGCTGCTCTGAAACTTGAGTTCTGTCAAATAATCTATAGCCTGGAAATACCATTAGGGAGTCTACCGTAATGATTTCAGAGTAGTTTGCTATAGATTTTCTACATACTTTCTAACCAAGCAGATTGTAACCTAATGGACGGCAGTATGTGAAACAGGCTTGAGTATTATTTTACTTCCAAACTCTCTGATTCCACAATTCCATCCCACCCCCAAATTGAAAATATTGCACTTCCATCTGTATAGAGTATAGGTGGCTCATATTTATATTTGCAGGGATAGATTGCAATGGGTTTTTGTAGCACTTGTTTTTTCATTTGTTCCCACCTTCCTTTTCCTGATGCCTTTCCACATATAAAAGGGGGGGAAGTGCATCGCTGCCATCCGGGGTAAATTTTGCATGTCTCCTTTGGATGTGGGCTGCTGCACTGCAGTACATGATAATGTGACAACCACAGTCAGGTGTTTCTTTAGTTTCCTCGTATTCAATATCAATATCCCAGCTGCGCCACAGATTTGAAGAACTTCTTCAACTCTTGGTAGTTGCCCCTAGAATTCTTGGGCAAAACACTGAATCCAACCAAACCTCTTCTCTCTGTTAGTCTTCTGGTTCAAGACTGAGCTTAGACAAGTTGTAGTTTCCAAATGAACTCAAAACACAACCACACAAACCTGCTGTATTTTTAGCGCGAGTGCTTTTGGCATAATTTTTTTCTGCTCTAGAATTAAAATAATACACCTGCATTATTTTAAATGACATATGCAGATGTTGTCAATCTGACCTGTATTTCTAGAACATCATGCCTAATAGAATATTTAACGAACCTCTGCAATCAAAATTGTGTGTATGCATGTATGCAGGTGTAGCTTGGTGGAGTAGGAAGAGAAAACTTAGATATAATAATAGTTATTCATTATATATAACAAATCAACCCAAAGTCAGCAGCTAAAAACAGCATATGATTATTAGCTCTCTTAGCTTGGGTGATTCTGGCTCATGGTCTCATGAAACTGCAGTCAAGTTGTTAGCTGGGGCTGCATTCATTAAAGGCTTGAGTGGGACTAGAGGGTCTGATTTCAAGATAGCTCACTCACATATGTATTTATTGATCTCTTTTAGAGAGAGAGAGAAAGAAGATGGGGTGGGGGAAGAGGAGGTGCATGCTTCTGTGTCTTTTATAGCCTAATTGTGGAAGTGACTCACCATCATTGTACTGCATGCTGTTGGAGCAACCCTGTGATAGTAAGGAGGAGACTAAACAAAGTGTGTGAGTACCAGGTGGCAGGGTTGTTAGGCACCAACTTGGGAGTGGCTGTCACAGATATAAACCATCTATTTGTCACTAATTTCTTGAGTCTCAGTTTCCTTGTCACTTGTACTGACCCATCGAAATGTGGAGGTCTTATGATGGATGCAAAAGCACTGTGTGAATATGAAATAGCTTTTCCATCTGAGGGTTATGAGCAACTGTGTTCCTTTTTAGGAGGAATAAATGAAAGGAAAAATAAAAGTATTTGGGAGTGAGGCATGGAGAGAAGGAATGAAAAAAGGAGGGAACGAGAAAGGAAGGCATCTCCTCTATTAACAGGGACCAGAGGTCTCTGCTCTGTTATTGCTCCTCCCTTTTATCAATAGCAAACATCAACTGCACACAAAGTGGGTGCGTATGTCCTCCAAAGACATAATCTCACTTTATTTCAGGGTTAAACAAAAGCTATTATGAGCTCCCCTTTTCAACTGGGGCAGATTTGATGAAAATCAAATGACTTTCCATCAGTCGTCAGAAAGGTGTGATGTAAATCACTCGTGCCAGGACTCCCTCATTGCCTTCCTCAAAACCAGAATTGAGTGCCAGCCTCCATTAGCGGTGCTTCTGCCACCCATTAGGAAGGACAGCTAATACAGCCATTAGGATTTCCATAAGCCCCTGACCTTGGCTCAGTGGAAAGTGGAATCTAGAAAGTGACTGCATTTATTATCATTTTTAATGTGTGTGTTCTGGAACTCACTTTTCCCGACGGAGGGCATTCAACTTCATTTTGGCATCCAATTTGTGGAGATATCACCTTCCTTTTAGAATGACAGTAACAATCCCTGTCCCCTCAGTATGATTGGTGGCTGGGGACCATTGGCCAAGTGAAGTCCTGAGGACTTCAAATTCCTGTGCCCACAGCCCAGTGTGTGATCCTCTCAACCTACCGCCTATGCCTGTGTGCTCCATTGACAAAGTGAAGTGGTCATTTGACATCGCCTAGAAATGGACTAAAAGCAGGAGACTTTCTTTTTCCCCTCTAGGAAATGATAACCACAGTAAATTTCACACATGCCCGGACCTTGCCCATTTCTTGTGTCATTACTTACTTCCTGACCTTTACTCTCTCTCGTATCTGAGATAAATATTAGGGAAGGGATGAGGCTCTGGCCATCCAAGCAGGCATGCCCTGGCCTTAAAACACTTTTTTTGCATTTTGATTTGACCTTTATGAAATGTCTTCTAAGTTAAAACACCTGGATCAAAAGAGCCACATTAGCCTGCCCAGTTTCTATCCATTAAAAGCAGCTTTTCCTTCCCATAGCCTGCTTAGTCAGTTTATATCCTCAGTCATCTCACCTGCCTCTTGCCCCTCAAATCCTCTAAACTTCCCCTTGTCTACATCCTAGGACTTTGTCATCCTCTTTCACTATTTACCATTATAATAGCCATGCATGTAATTGGCCTCCCTAAGCTTCTTCCTTCTCCATTTAATTCATTCTCCCCATAGCGGCTAGTTGTTCAGAAAACTCTGATCTGATTGTGTTTTTCTCCAGCTTTCGGTTTAGTGGCAGCTTTTTATTGTCCACAGCAGCATTACCCACTAGAAATTTCTGTGATGATGGAAATGTTCTATGTCTGTGACGCTCAATATAGTAGCTGCTAACCATACACGGCTACTGAGCTCTTGAAACTTGTCTAGTGAGATTGGGACTCAATATTTACTCTTTTTTAAAAAATTAAACAGAAATGGCTACATGGGGCCACTTGCTACTATGCTGGACAGTGTCGGTCTACAGGATCAAGTCTAACCTTCCTTTTCTTATCACTACTCTTTTCCCTTTCCATACTAAACATATACAGGGTACAAGTTACATGTTCTCATGTGATAGCTTACAACCTTTTTACCTTACTCCACACTAAGATATGTGTTTTCTCATGTGACCAAGACACACTTGGATAGTCACATATATCCACCAGATATTTACTGAGGCACCTACTATATCTAAAGCATTGTAAATGTGTCTATGAAGAAAATAGACAAGATTCCCTAACCTTATGGAGCTAACATTCTATTGGTGAGAAACACAATGTACAATAAATAATAAATGTCATGGAAGTAACTTGTATAATGTGTTACAAAGTGATGGAAAGAGGACAAAGCAGAGCAGGACAGGTAGAATTAAAACTGCTGGTGAGTGTGGGGAGAAGGCTGCATAGGATTAAAGAGGGTGGTCAGAGTAGGCCTCATGGAGCAGAAGCAAGGACTTGAAGGATGTGAAATTAACTAGCAGGTGTCTGGAGAGGACATCCTCATTTCATGCAGAGTGATGGGCCAGAGCAAAGGCCCTAGTCAGGAATGTGTTTGGCCTGTGCAGGAAATAGGAGGGGCAGAAGGGTGGCTAATGGTGGTAGTGGGATGGGAGGAGTGGAGGAGGTAGTGTAGGTGGTAGTGGAACAGAGTGGTAGCAATAGAAATAGTGAGCATGTTTTATAATGCTTGAACCCTCATGCATCTACTGTTATAGGCACTCTAGAAATTCATTGTATCTCTTATCCATTATATCTTCTCCCTCCCCTCAGAAGTAACTACTATTCCTGTGTTATAGTAATTTCAACCTTGCTTTTCTTCATAGTTTTATTGCCTATGATGTATCCATAAATACTATTAATTTCTTCTCTTTGAACTTTATGTACATTGTGTGAATTCTTTTTTGTGACTTTTTTTGCTCAACATTATTTTTGTAAGAGTTATTGATGGCTTTGCCTTTACCAGTAGTATCTTCATGCACACTGATGTATATTTTCCATTGTATGAATATCCCACAATTTATCCATTCAACTATGATAGACATTTATATTGTGTTGAATTTGGAATATTAATATATAATGTGCTTTGATCATGCTTATATACGTATATTCTGATGTACATAAACACACATACCTCTATGATATGCACCAAGAGCTAAATTACAAGGGATAGGATATGCATATATTCAACCTCATTAAATAATGTCATACTGTTTTACAAATTTACATGTATGAGAAGCCCTGTTGTCCTACATCCTTGCCAATACTTCTTATTGTCAAACTTAAAAATTTTTTCAGTTTGACCAAGGTGTAGTAGTATCTCCTTAAGGTTTTTTCCCCCCTCATTTTTCTACTAATGGAATTGAGCACCTTTCCAAATTTGTGTTGGCTATTGGATTTCATGTTTTGTGAATTGCCTGTTTAAAGTCTCCTGTTCATTTTCTATTTGGTTGTAACCATTTTCTCACTGATTTGTTCAGTCCTTTGTATTTTCTGCAGACTACCCTTGTCAATTATATGTTGCATACATATATTCTCACAATATATAGCTTATTTCACCCTTATGCCAGTGTCTTTGAATGAAGGATACTCCAAATTTCAATGTTGTAGAATTTATCAGTCTTTTCCTTTATGGTTGGTTATTTTTTATTAGATCATTTCCTACTCTCCAGCTCCAAAGATACTCTATATTATCGTTCAAAAGCTGTGTAGTGTTAATTTTCACATTTAAGTCCTCAATCCACCTGGATTTTTGTGTATGGTGTGAGGAAGGAGTTTACTTTCCTTTTTCTCCCAGTATGGATTTCCAATTTTGTGATACTCTTTTTTCTTTTAAAATGTTTAAAAGAGGGTAAAGGGGGGAATAAATGGTAATAGAAGGAGACTTTTATGGTGGTAAACACACAATACAATATATAGATGCTGTATTATGAAATTTTACACTTGAAACCTATAAAAATGCATTAACCGATCTCACCCCAATAAATTCAATTATAAGTAAATAAATAAATAAATAAGAAAATGTTTCTGATTGTGACCCATTAAATTTATTTCATGCCCCTCTGATTAGCTATCTTGCAGTTAAAAAAATTGCTCTTCTGTTACCCAACCATCGCTTATATGCCCAATGGGATAGGTTCTAAGTAACAGAATCTCAACCTGAACCACCTAAAAACAAACAAAACAGGAGACCAGTGCTTAAGTAGTTTCCAGACCAGTGATGGCGAACCTATGACACCTCTGACACGCGAACTCATTTTTTTGGTTGATTTTTCTTTGTTAAATGGCATTTAAATATATAAAATAAATATCAAAAATATAAATCTTTGTTTTACTATGGTTGCAAATATCCAAAAATTTCTATATGTGACACAGCACCAGAGTTAAGTTAGGGTTTTTCAAGATGCTGACACGCCGAGCTCAAAAGGTTCGCCATCACTGTTCCAGACCCTTAAGGAAAGGATGCAGCCTGAAGGATAGATTAAAATTACAGTGCTGTGTGCATATCTGATCCATATGTTTCTCTACAGAGCAGGTAATCGGAATTACTAGTTTCTAGTAGTTACTGAGCTTTCTATGTCACATATCCAACTACTGTAGGGCATCTATTTCCATATATGTCCCAAATTCTCAATGGCGCATTATGGGATAATCCATTTATGTGATAATCCATTATGGAAACTTCTGCGAAATGTGACTGATGAGAACAGAGCAACTTTTGGGTCAATTGCTGGATGAACAATTTATTGAGCAAGACAGCAAGTATGTCCATGCCTCTGTGTGCTTTTACCCGTTGAGCCTCTGGTTGAGATTCTGCCTCTAAGAGGGGAGCTTTCCTTGTAATTCTTCAGGCGTCAATTGACTCCCTCTGCCACAGAGGCCTCTTGGAGCTGCCTATAGTTATTGAAATGACTCCTTTCTTTGTCTCCTTTAAGCTGTGAACGCTGATGCCTGTCTAGCTAGTTATTTTTATGAAAATAATGTGATATAGATGATGTCTAATGAACCTTAAATTGATATAAGCACATATGTAAGGCATTTTAAACCTACACTATTGATTAGAATTCCCATAAACTTCCAAAGTTGTACTGCACCTTGCATCAATTCCTGAGTACGTAATTGGTCACTAAATAAATTCTATTCTTCAGAGTTGGGTTTTCTATGTTATAGCAATGGGTTTGACCCAGGCTATTTGTCCCAATATTGTTTTTATTCGATTTTGCAGTTGAAAGCAATTATAACTCATTGGAATGGTAAGAAATGCCATAAGTATTTCTCCTTACTTTACACCAGGGTAATATTTCCTTTGTTGATTTTAAGTAAAATATTTTTAGGCTAAGTTCGAGAATATTATTTTATGTGCACCAAAAGGTATGTGGCTGTATTTTTCCCATCATAATCATTGCTACTCATAACCCTTTTTGCTTGTTAATTTCATTGTCCTAAATGGATTTTGAATGCAGAATAACAGATGTGATCAAGCACAGAATGTTTGCAATACATCCTGTTATTAAGGAAAAATTATGCCTTATTTTGGCATAATGAAATATTTTCACGGCAGACAATAACTGAACTGCATTCATTTACTTGTCAAAGTTACCCAAATGCAACTTTTAAGTGGGAATGGTATTTGTAGATAGGGTAAAAAAAAAAAAAGAAAAATGGACATTTAACTAGGGAGCAAAATTCTTCCTATAGTATGGATTTACAATTAAGATTGTCAGCTATTTGGTTGGGAAATGATGGGGGTGCTTGGTTGCTTGGGGACTCATGTCAGAATGGGTGGAATGAGTAGAAATACTTGCAGAGATTGAGAGAAAGGTATATTTCTTTTCTCAGGAGTACCTAGCAAGTACCCCTCTCCTCTCCTTTTGTGTCCTGTTTTCTCCCATTTTTTTCCTCCCCTCCCCGTACCACTCCCCTCTTTTCTCCACCACAATCTTTCTGCTCCTCTTCTTTATCAACCTTACTTCAGTTTTAGGTATTTCACATGCCTTTCTATGAGGATTGAGAGATTTCCAGATGTATCTAGGCTTTATTCAACATCTTTTTTTTTTTTTTTAGCAATATGCATATTGGTGTGCACCTATTTTCTAGGCATGTAGACTAGAAAAATGCACATATTGCACAAATGAACATGTCATCTGGAGACAGTGCAGGTGAAGTTTTCTAGGGTGAAAAGAGAACACGTTGTCGCCATCTACACTAATAAAAGAGAAAGATGCAAATTGACCGTATCTTCACAATGCCCACCAGCCAATCAGGCGTGAGTATGCAAATTAACCCAACAAAGATGGCGGAGTGAAGGTGGTGCCGGCAGCCAGGGGAAGGAAGGCCCATTCTTGCACAAATCTTCATGCATCAGGCCTCTAGTCTTTAATAAATAGGGGAGTGCTGGATGCTTGAGGGTTAGTCTTTGATGAAGGAGCGTCTTTCATCAAAGCAGCTTTGACTCCATATTGTTGTTGCTCAAGTAGAGGACCTTGAAGCTGAGTAAAGCTAGAAGATGATAATTCTCAAACAGTCATGTTGAATTGTTAGGACAATTGAATTGTTAGGACAATTGAATTGTTAGGACAATTGAATTGTTAGGACAAGTCTGATTAAGCTGCGTGAATATCGGAATGTGTAAGTTCTGGGCTGTTTAAAATGGCTTTCCCACCATGCCTTATCCCTGGGCTGTTTAAAATGGCTTTCCCACCATGCCTTATCCCCTCAGCAGAAACGTTGGTGTCATAGTTGCAATAATTACTTTGAATCATTTTCTAGTTATTAATGAAAATACATCCACGTGTTTTTCTTGGGATTCATGCATAGAATTCCAAACTTTTCCTTTTTGTGTCCATCTGGGACAAATCTCAAAAACAGATAGTGCCTAACACGGGCAAAAATAGACCTGACTGCAGTATTGACCAAACCTCAGCAATTGTTTTAGGGAAATTTGTGGGAATCTCTTTGAAAATTTTCAACTTGACTCTGACTATTTAAGGAAACTAAACCCTTACTTAAAACAGGAACTAGCACCATTGTTTCTGAGTTCTTAATTCATAAATTATGTCATGGTGATTTACCAGAGTAATACTAAAATCTCATTATATAGTCTTTTTCTTTCATATTCTGGTTGAGTATCTGTGTCGCCACTAGTAATGAACATGTATATGCAACACACACACGAATTACGAGGCTTCTCAGACTCTTTCCTGTCTGGCATTTGTTCTCCATCTGTACCAATTAGAAACGGCTCTGTTTTACAATCCAAAGTGCACATGTTATTCAGGAAAACGATTTAATAACCTTGTTTCTTTACTAGAAGCCATAGCAACTGTATTTTTTAACCTTGTAACATATTATGGGAGAGTTCTTGTGTTCCTTACGCTTTTGTTAGTCTCTGTTTGTATTGTCTCTGTATTGACTATAACCTCCGCTAATCTAGTTTGAAGCTTCACACTAACTCACTGAACTTGAGGGGGCTCGGCAGATAATTTAGTCAAAGCCCAGTATGACCACTCCCTGTTTATCCTCCACAATCTTATACCATTTCAGTGTGCTTTTATTCCATGCCACTTGGTTCATGAAGCCACTTGAAAATAAATCTATGACATGGCTATGGCTAGGGGAGTTGACACTGGCAGCCAAAACACAGCTGACGAAGGACTTCAATGTGGAGGCAGAGGAGTGGGCAGGACGAAATGGTAAGTCCATTCAGATGGGTTTCCTTTACTGCAAGTGTGAATGCAAAGTCTAGGTCAACGGAAGGGTATTCAGGATTCTTAACTGTGGTTTGGACAGGACCATGCCTATGTGAGTTTCCTTTCGCACTAATCAAAGTTACAGTACAGTCAGCCTGCAAGTCTTACATCTTTGGTACCTTTGCCGGATTTAAATGTGACAGGCTTTCTCTTTCATTCATTAGCCCCTTTTTCCTTTTCATCGTCATCTCCTCATTTCAGTCTCTTTGAAATATGTATCCCCCCTTACCAAATTTCTCCTCTTGTGCCTTTATGTGTCTATACGCCAAGCCCTTATTTTGGGTGGGCTGTGGGAGGCCCCGTCTTTCTCTCCAACAGCTTCATAAGGAGTCCAGCTGTTAGCTGTCAGGGGCTTTCTCTTTTATTAGTCTCCGAAGGCAGGGCTGGCAGGGTGCAGCATGTTGGTACAAGATCCCAGCTGTTGCATTGGTGCTGTCGGAGGCCCTGATCATTTGAAACTTGAGGGAAAATGTGACCTTATCATAGCAGTTGTTTCTGTTTATTCATTTGTTTGTCTTTGAAGGGCGTGATGTGCAAGATAAAAGAGATGCGGAGGAAAACTATAAAGCATGGCGGCAGTGTGGAGGAAACTGTGTCTGTTTTGCTTTTCAAACTTTTTAGAAGTAGGTAGTTTTGGTGCCGAGAGGTAAGATACTGGAGGAAATGTTAACCAAGGTAGCTGTCGATAAAGTTACGTTGGCTCAGCTTTATTTGGTAAACAGGCTAAGCAATCTTGGCAAAATTTATTCATGCTTTAAAAGCAAGGAGATAAGAAAGCTAACTCTCAGAGGCACACTGAAAGTTTTGCGGAATGGAAAGTTTTTGATGCTGTTTAATTAAAGGGGGAAAAAAGGCAATAAAACCAGAATCTGCTTTAAGGGGACATTGCTTCTTTGTGCGCTCTTGTCTCTCAAGCTCTCTGGGAGATTTCTCTATGCCAGGGTCCTCGGGGATAATTTAATAAGCTGACCAGATTATTCAATAATGAAATCAAATACCTACAGCAATAACAATACCTGCTTTTACTTGGTTGGGAAAGACTGACAGGAACACACAGAGTCGCATACATGTATATTTAAGAAATGTAACTTATTCAAGATGGGAAACCTTGAGAGAAATGCTTGGTCGGGACTGAGTCATTACCCAGTTAAAAATAACCTTTCCAGGTCATGTCGTTTTGTTTGCCGCAGTGAAATAAGTTTATTTCAGCAGAATGAAGCCATTATTAGCTTGGCAGAGTCCACTTGTCAGAATTTTATGGAGCAGAACACCGTTTGGCTGGGAAATTCAATAAATACTGTAATGTGAGAGGAGTTAAACTCCAAGGGCTGAAGGGGCAAAGAGTGGGGGATTTGTCGCTAATTCATTGTTTTACAGCTCCAATAAGAAAGCATTGGGATATATGATGAATTATCATTAGAGGTCAGGAACACAAACCTTTTGTGAAATACCAAGGCAGCAGGCCGCGTGAATAAAATAAAAATCCTAAGGTGTATTAGGATGTATAGCACTGAAGGGTTAACATAAATACTGGCAGTGTCTTGATTCTCAAAATTTTTTATTCTTCTTTTTTGGGAGAGTCATATGTCTTCTTTATCTGCTCTCCTGGATTGTCTGAGAATTTCTAGAGGAACAAACTACGAGTGAAAAGCCTATGACCACATAAACCAATCATCAGACCAGTCCTGCAATGTTAAAAATGAACTGAGCCATTTGTCATCTTAGCAATGTATGAAACCAAACCAGTGGTCACTCTCGAAGTAATGATGGACTTCACCTGGAACCAGTGTGCTGGAATGATCTAGTGTGGTGAGACTAAATTCAGCCTCTGCCACTGTGTCCTCTTAGGCAAATTATGTGCCTTTTGCGAGCCTTGGTTTCTTAATATGTAAAGTGGGCCTAAATAATAGTATTTACCTCATAGAGTAGTTACTGAGAGGTAAAATGAAAGAGTGAATATAAAGTTTTAATCCAGGACCTGGCACACAGCAAAATTAACAGTAGCAACTTACCTTTTCTCAGTCTGATCTTAGTGGGAAATACCAATGGTCATAAGATATCCAGAAATTACTGATACCAGAAAAAGTCTATAACTTTGTGGGAAATAAATAACTTAATAAGCATACCTGTGCCATTCTACATTCACTGTCAGTATCAATGTACAAATGTACTTTTTCAAACATAACTACAACCATTTTGTAGGTGCCTTTTTGAGTTCTGATTTTAAAATCAATTCCTTTATGACCATTTCCATTCATCGTTACAGTTCATTTATGTTATTTTTATTAGTTGCGTTAACCTTCTGGTCTTGTTGATAGGCTATAATTTGCTTGATCTTCACGCGGTGGCTTGTCGACAGTAAGCCTGAAATTGAGTCTCTTTCAGGGATTGGTAAGATTCAGTGGGCTAGAGAAAAATAGGGGTAGAGAGAAAACCTGTTTTGAGGAAAAATGTCACTGCTGACCTCTTTGGAGACCGTTTTCTGACTACTTAGGCTGTTGAATGTCATACGAAGGGGAAGTATAAAGTGTTTCTGTTTTCCTGCACCCTCGTCTCTGCAGTAAATAGGGGGAGGGTTCTGTTCAGACTTGTCCTTGAAAAGAGTGTGCTGGGTATGTTTTAGCCATCGTCTTAAAAGAGATCAAGAATGTTGGCTGCAAACACCAAACGTTACAGATGGCTAACTAGAAAGTCTCATGGATTGACCATTGAGCGGACACACTTGTTGGGCCTGGTAGGCAAACAGAGTGAAGCAGAAGTTCACCTTGTCCGAAATCACTAGGACATTAAAGACAGGGCACGCCAAACCTCTTCCGGAAAAGGGTGTTCAGGGTAATGTGTAAGTCTAGTTTGCATCATTTGCTCAGCAGCCTGACCTTCCACATCCCCTGCACAGTCTGATTAAGATTCAGAGAGCTCTGGAATTCATTTAATTAAACCACTGCCCTGGAGTCCATTATTGCGAAATATTAGCATGGTGCTCTGGGTGACCTTTAAAAGTTTAAAAATTGGTAGAAAAATACAGAGGTTGACTATTCCTTCATCCTAGTGCTTTGTGTAATACTCCCCCCCCCCCATTTTCCGATAGTAATTAGTTGTACTCTCACTTAAAAACCCTGCCTTCTGTTTATGGTAAAAATTTTAGCATATCTTTTCCTCAGCTAGGATGCAGATCTGACCATGCCTCTCTTCTTTCACTTAATGCGTTTATCTCCTAAGGGTATTTTCCTGGGGGCTGACAAATTTAATTCACATGGATTAAAACAGACACCACACCATGGTCTTCATACACAGTCTCTAAACCTAGACTCTAGAGCAGCGGTTCTCAACCTGTGGGTCGAGACCCTTTTGGTGGTCGAACGACCCTTTCACAGGGGTCGCCTAAGACCATCCTGCATATCAGATATTTACATTACGATTCATAACAGTAGCAACATTACAGTTATGAAGTAGCAACGAAAATAATTTTATGGCTGGGTCACAACATGAGGAACTGTATTTAAAGGGCCAGAAGGTTGAGAACCACTGCTCTAGAGGAATCACCAAAGTCAATTAAAAAGGAGCCCTTGGCCCCTAAGATTGTTTAGAAAGACAATGCACCCCTGGCCAGCTGACTGCCAGCTGTTGGCAGTGAATTCTATTTCTGGTGCCATTCCTGGGGTCTGAAGGTGGACCACGGCGAAGCATTCGCTGATCATAAACTACAGAGCCTTTTAATCAGGGGCTGTAAAAAGTGACTGAGAAATCTGAGCGAACCATCCCCGACTCTCCAACTAATTCTACCGATAATTACAGTGAAACCCAAGGAGAAGATGTCTTCAACGTGTAATGGTTCCCGTGGGTATTTTCACTGGAGCAGGTTAATTTATACCTAACAATATTTGACCACCGCTGATCAATACACAGTGATGTGAGACGCAGGCCTGAGCCACTGTAAGCCAACATACCTCAGCAATTGATACGTAGCCAGCCTCTTCCAGGCTTGTTTTTGGCAAGATCTCCTTCCTTTTTTGGCATCTATAAACCGGGGCTTAAGGATGCTTAAGTTTCTATTTACTTACCTCAGGCTTCTTGGGAATATAGTATTTCTTGGCCGTAAGGATCACACATGGTCATTCCTGTTTATTGAAGGTGGATTATCAGGCCTTGCCTAAGATTGTGATGTGTTTTCTAGGGATGGACACCAGCTGAGAGCTGAGGTGGCAGCCTGACGCAGGTTACTTCAGGTGCCTGAGATAAGGGGTATTTTGTCTTGGGCACCTCTAGGACAAAATCCGTTCAGTGTCTGAGGAGGACGTTACCTAGTCTCAGCTCATCTCAGGAGACTCCTAACTGGATTATAAGCCAGAGTCCAGCAGCAGTGTTTTAATTCCTTGTTATGCTGTACAGCGCCCAGCACAGTATGGAGCTGAGTTAATGCTTCAGGTGTGTTTACCTGTTTGCACCTCCTCTGGGTGGGTGGAGGGGGGAGGGAAGGGATGGGTTTGAAAGAGTCCCTGAAGTTATCAGATGAGATCCTCTTGAATACATGGTCTAACCTTGCAGAATAATTTTCTAGAATTTCTACTGAACACCAAGTATTATACTTTATAATTTTATGTCGATAATTATGATCCATCTGGTGAATTTAGAGTAGTTTTATTTCCATTTATTTGGAAGACACTATTTTTAGTTTTTCTCCCAGAAGGAAGATATTTTACAGATACTCTCAGAACTGGAGCACCAAAGGCTCTCGACTTTGAATCTTTGACGCCTTAACTTTCCCCCACTAGGCTTGTGATGTTACATTGTGGGGTAAGAGTCAAAGAATGTTACAGTTAATAATAGTAATTATTCAATTCACCCAGCTACCATGGCTAATCAAAATCCAATGAAATGGAAGTCTTTGTAAGATAAATGGCACCTCTTGTCATATCCACTGTCCAAGAAGTATCCCGAGGACAAAAAAGAATAGTACTAATCAACATAATGTGTGAGCAAATATGCCTTCTCTGGCCCTGCTGACTGCAGCATTCACAAAACCCCACGATTTGGCTGAGTTTGTGGAATGCCAGCCTGAGGCATAGAAGCCTGTTTACTGTGCTGATTAAATGAAAACCTTGAAATGACTGAGGAAATAGTGGCATCCTGAGCTGTGTGTGTGTGTGTGTGTGTGTGTGTGTGTGTGTGTGTGAGAGAGAGAGAGAGAGAGAGAGAGAGAGAGAGAGAGAGAGAGAGGAAAGAGAGAGAAAGAAAGAGCGTGCTGGTACATTATTTGTAATTGCAGTGATGTGTTTGACACTCTTTGATGGTGAGTGCTAGCTTTAAATTATCTCTAAATGGAGCAGGAAACTCACATGCTACCCTGGGAATACACATTGTTTTGGAATTCTTTTTGATCCTGCTATCTCTCTCTTGTCAGTGTGTTAATCTGCCCAGAGGACATGTGAGGTTGGAAGGGCTGAGAGAGGACTGAAACGAGGTGTGTGATTCACTAAAGGAGAGGTTGAGGAAGGCCATGGCTGCCTATGTTGATGGTAGAAGAGGTTCCAAAAGGAAATAACTAGGAAATGTATACACAAAAAAGGCAGAATGAATTGAAGTTACTTCACTCAGTATTTTGGTTAGCAGATCCTTAAGTAGTTTCTTGCGGTTTTTGTTTGTATCTACAATCTATCTATCTATCTATCTATCTATCTATCTATCTATCTATCTATCTATCTATCTATGTATCTATCCATCCACCCATCTGCCCACCTACCTACCTACCTACCTTCCTGCCTCCCTATCGCCTATTATGGCATGTGGGTCATTGCCTTTTCATCTGGGTATAAAAGCAGTATTTTGCCTCTTATCTAGTCCCTTTATCCTAGGCCTTGCCTCTGATCTCCCCTTCTTGATCCCTTTCTCCTTTACGTTTCCTTTTCAGAGTGGGTCAACCATATATTTTAAAAGAATTTGGAGTAAAAGTATAATAAGAATCACATTCTTGCTTTTCACCCCGCTCTTAAAAAGTAGTAATTTCGTTGTTGTTTGGTGGTAATAAAATAGCTTTTACCATGTGGCAAGCACAGTGGCCAATTCTTTACTTGTGTCACCCATTTGATCCCCTGAGAGGAGGCTCAAAGAGGATGCATATTGTGCCCAAGTTCCCTGAGTGGTTAAGTGGGAAAAACCCAGGCTGTCTGAGTCTGTGCACTCACCAAACCCCATGCCCCCCACCCTGTCTCATTGATCTTCCTTCCAAGCCCTGTTTTTCCTTTTGCTTCCAGTGGAAAAGGCTGAAGTGTAAACTCAAACAATGGAATAAACATCTTCCATTGCTTTCATTAATAGAGTTTTCTGTATAGAGCTGGGAAGCCATGGCCCAGGATCCAGGGCGGTGGTGAGAACAAAGGAGACCCGTGACCTTGCAGCATGAAGTCAGCTTCAGTGTTGGCCCGACATGGGGTCAGTACTCTGTCCAGATGCTGGCACAGTATTATCCAAGGGGGAGAACATCTCAGCAGTCAAGAGCCTGGGCTATCTGAAATGTAACACATACTGGCCAGGCTAAAAGTGGACTTGAGACCTAAGACAAAGCAAAGAAAAAAGGTACTTGATGTCTCAAAAACATATTAAAAGGTCAAATTATCTCAGGTTATAAGCAGGGGATAGTTTTTATTACTAAATTTGGCTTATCATAGCTGAGTTTTTACAAGTTATACATCAGCTCTGGGGTAGCCTGTGGCTATCAAGCTGGCTTGAAATTAGAATGTGTGTGTGTGTGTGTGTGTGTGTGTGTGTGTGTGTACAAGCGCGCGCGCAGAGGTTTCAAATCCAACAGCCTATCTGAATTACATTCTAAGGAGGCAAGTAACCAAATATGAGGCATCATCTTTTATTTTTAAAGCTTCCTTCTGTACAACCCTTTATGGACTGGTCAGTTCCTCAGAATATCCTCGGAGAATTGTTTCTTCTGTTGTACTTCCCATTGAGGATGTTTTCATGGTGGGCTGTGGGAAGGATTTTATGTGAGATGACAATTGGGTATAAAGCAGTTGTTATACATTATGGTTGAATCATTAAAATCTGAGGTTAAGTGGATGGAGGATTACATACATCAGGAAGTCCAGTAAACAGAATTTCAATAAAATTGAATTTATGACCATCTCTCTTTTACCAAGGATGTTTATACCGCTGATGGTTATGGATGCACCATTAATATGCTATGGCTACATGCAGAAATGACTTGCACATATTAAGGTATGAACTGGCTCAAAACGGGAAACACATTCTCAGGAAAGTTTTAGGTATATTAAAAACAAAATCACTAGATATATTATCTTTCCTTGAGTTGTAGAATTTTTTTTGACAGAAAACAAAGTCAACAAAATTATCTTTGTTTACACATTTGGGGAAGAAGGCATGTCAACTATTTGCAGGGTTATGTAAAATTGTCTTGTTAATTAATTACCACTGGTCTGCACAGAAGTCATTTTCCCTTTAATGCATGTTTCTCCCCAAAAGGAAATATCAAGGACAAATGTGTTAATTTGTTAGCCAGTTGGGCAGCAATACTTCTGTTTAAATTTCATTCTTAACCACGTTAATTTAATTAGACAGTTTAGATGGTGGGACTAATTTAAAAAAAACACAAAAGCCTATCCTAACAATTTAAACACATCTCTCACTCAATGGAGTGCCTGCCTCTCTCTTATTTTGTGGATATCACATAAACTGCCTCTAGAAAAATCTTACAGAATGCTTCTGAGGACCACCAGCATTGCTACTATTTCATTGAATGCTTATTCTCTGTAGTATCTCACTTAATTTCAGCAACATCCCATTTTACCCATAGCAAGCCCAGCCTCAGTACATTTTCATGGCCCACGGTCTGATCTCCCTATGGAATTGTCCCCAAATGAGTATTCAGTCCTTTCAATCTTTTATCAGAGATTCTGTAAATCTACCTACTTCTTGAACCAAGGAAATTTTGTTCTTTGCGATTGTCCACCTTTAAAAATCAAACTAAAGAAAATAAGACAGAAACATCACAAAAACGAAGCTTCATTTTTTTTTAGCTCATCATTTTCAAAACTGTAATAATTTTTAAATCCAGTCTTCCATGAATTTTAGCTACTGCCAGCATTTGGGAATTGTTCAGCCTAAATTTTTGCATATAAAAATGAATGCCGCTGATCGAATTCTTCACTTCTACAGATTATTGCATCTTTGAACGTAGTAGTTTATAATTGAAATAACAGAAGGAGTGTGTGTCTGAGGCCTTTCTGAATTTTTGTTCCTAAGCCAAAGAATTCATCTATCCCACACCTACTATGGATGGCACATAATTGGCCTATCCAGGGGGATGGCTTTTCTCTACAGATTGTGTAGGGAGTTCAAAGTTATCTATCCTCATTCCCTTCACAGTCCACAGCAAGAGGACTATCTCAGTGTCCCCAATCTTATTGCCTCAGGAAGCACGGAAGCTTAGGGAGCATTTTAATTAAATGTTGCCCAAGGCCTTTATTCTTGCTGAGAAAGTAAACAAAGCTTAAATGGACCCTATCAGGACAAAAAAGCCTCTTCCTTTAAATGTTTTCTAAAAATTGTGCCTCACTGTCTGCTGTTCGCTCTTAAGTATTAGAGACTTTCCCCCTCCCAGGTATGTATTTTAAATATCAATATAGCCAATTGATTAGAAGTTCCTTCTAAAGGACATGAGAGTGTTGGCTTCATAAGGCATCGGTGGACAGAGCAACGAATGGAGATTTGCCTTGACTCACTACCAAAGAGTGTTCCCCTTTGCTCTCTGCCCCTGCAGCACACAGTGGGTGGGGGGACTCTGATTCTCCCTTTAGATTTATTGTATTTCCAGTTGAAAATATACCACCACCCAGTGAAATATCGGTTATCAATAGCCAAATTATTGTCCGCCTCTAATACATTTTCTCCTTTTAACGTTATTTTCCACATGCCATTTGATTACTCTTATGTAATCTTCTTGTTACACTTCTGTGAAGCAATGAAACCTTCCTACAGCTTGATCTGGTCAACTCTTCACCGTGCCCTGACTGGGAATCCAACCTTGACCTCCTGGTTCATAGGTCAATGCTCAACCACTGAGCAATGCCGGCCGGGCTGATACCCTGTATTATTTCCATGTTACAGATGAGAAAACTTCTGTTTCTGAGGAGCGTGTCCAAGGTCATAGCTTGGAAATAGATGTTTAAAATATAGTTATGGTACCAAATAATGGATGGCATGATAGGAACAGGGATAATAGGGTCGTCCTCTGAGTATTGAGGAGGGCTGAGAACTCCTCTTTGGGTGGGACTGAAGGAGATGGGGAGCAGGTGGCTGGAAGTATATTACGGAAGGAAGGCTTCATGGAGAAGTAATGTTTGTATTGCTTACTGATGGATGAACAGAACGTTCTCAGCAGCCTTGGCAGGGAAAAGAGTTGTAGACAGAGGGAACAGCATGTGCTGAAAGAATAGTTTGCATATGTGAAACTCCAGTCATTTTATTTGTGAACTATGGTTATTGAAAGCAAGTGACAAAAGATTAGCTTGAAAAGTAGACAAGGTTTAAATTATGAAGTTAATTTCTAAGTCAATGTAAGGAGCTTGGAATTTATTTTAATGACAGGAATTCAATGAAGTGTTTTAAACAGAGGATTTCCATTGAGTCGTGAAAAGATAAGTCTGACTTCAGCTTTGGGTTAATGGGATAAGAGACCAATATATTCTCTTACCTTAAACACGCTAAAAAAATAACAGGAAAGATATGAACCAATGGTCTTCAAGACGCGGACGTCAGGTAATTAAGGACAGTGATCCCTGAATGATGAGAAATCTATAAGTGAGTCCCATGATCGCCCCAGCTTACTGCTTTGAGAGCGTTTCCGGGAAGTGGCGTAGGGAGAGGCAACTATCTGAACTTGGTGCAGTCCCTGCGGGGAGGGGATGGAGCTGAGAGCCTGGAAAGGCTAAGGTAGTTGGAATGTGCAGCATGGGTCAACCTGGAAAATATTATGCTTAGTGAAATAAGCTAACCTGAGAAATACAAATATCACATGATCTCATTTATTTGTGGAATTGAATGAACAAAACGAATTGACCAACAGAATAAGATCCGAAGCATGGAGGCATGGAACAGACTGACATACCTTGATGTGGGGTTGGGGGAGGAGAAGAGATAAATCAAAGAACTTATATGCATAGCCCATGGATATGGGCAATAGAGTAGTGAAGACCTGGGAGGGGGTAGGGACTGGGAAGAGGGGGGTGAGGGGGGCGGGAAATGGAAGATATCTGTAATACTATCAACAATAAAATGTGCATATAAGTTCATTGGTTAATCTTTTTCCAACCCCCTCACCCTTCCCTCTGAAATATGTCAGTCTGTTGCATGCTTCAATGTCTCTGGGTCTATTTCGTTTGTCAGTTTATTTTATTCATTAAATTCCACATATAAGTGAGTTTAAAGTATGTTTTTTGTTGAATACTTACCATTTTTTGCACCATCATGAAGCTGGAAAATTCTAAGTTGAACCACTGTAAGCTGAAGGCTATGCTAAATGAATAAACCCTTGGTTCTAAATTCTTAAAATTTCAAAAGGCACAGTGATGGTCTTTAGTACTGTATACACATATGTACACAAACACACAAGTATATATCCTTGGTTTTCCTGTATAATGGGAAATGTTTTCCAAAAAACTAGGAAAATGTTGATGGGAAAAGACATACAAATCAATGTATTTAGTTGAAATGAAGGGCATTTATAAAAAATGAAGACTTACCAAAGGAAATGTGCAATGAGAATTTTTTTCAGTTCAGTGAATGCCGATTAAATCGTTTTCAAATTTCCATTGTGTTTTCTTTTTTGAGTGAGTGGGTGCATTTAAAGATTTTTTTCCAATTAAGGTGAATATTTTTAGGAAAATGCTATATCAAAATAATTGGTGGAATGTATACTATTTAAAAGATGTAATATTTATTTCTATGAAAGTATTGAATGTATTTTCAGGAAAGTATTCAATTTAAAAAATCAACTAAATACTCAAATAGATCTCTTTCTGTTTTTTCTCGGAGAAGTGTAAGATTTTGCATTCAGTGAAATGTCCTTAATCAGTTTCCTAGAGTGAGGGATTGACTGTACCCATGTCTGATAATCATTAAATCTTCCATATTATACAGTGCAGGGAGAGCATATTTTATGATAGGAAATGAACTGCCCTTGAATAGAAAATAGACAAAGCTCATTGCACATATTTCCTCATTCTTTGAAGAAATCACCTCATTATTTTTTCTAATTATTTTGTGGGGTTAGAATTGACAGTTGATCTTCTTTCTCTCCAGACACTGTCATACCAAATTGAGAAGATGCTTTGAAGCAAACTGTTTTTAATCATTGGTCCCTTAGCACACTAATATTTTGCAGACAACTTCCTGTTTTCAATTTATCTGAATGCCCATTTTTTAAAACTTTGGATATCCACTAGCTTATATTACTGACATTCTTGGACTGGGGATGGGAGACTAGTGTCAGATTTCAATGTATGTTAAAAAATGAATTTGAACTATTTATAAGAAAAATTCTTTTATTTTTTTTAGGAAACGAAAACCATAAACTTTTATAATACTAGTTCTAGGAAACACTCCTTCTCACATCAGTATTCTCGCAGTGGAGCCATTTCATTTTCACATTGGAAGCTAATTTTTGGAAGAAAACCTGTTTCATTACAATTGGAATTCAAATGAGAGATGTGGGACTTTTTTTTTTTTTGCCTATCACATTAGATTTTTGTCAGTTTTGCACCATATTTTGAGAAGGGAAATCCACACAGCTACAGATGCCTTGATTGTCGACTGCCTCGGCCAAATAATGTACCCCATGAATGTTTAATAAATATTTATTGATGATGCTCTTTATTCGAAACACTCGCAGGTTAAAACTCAGAGTGTTTTAACATTCTCATCCAGCTATAATTACACTTCATCAGTTTTCCATTGGCTACACAGTACTACTGTTTACAAAACTGTGGCATTGTGAGCAAGCTGAGCAGGATATATAAATAGTGGATGAGTAAGTGAAGAAATTATGAATGAACTCAAACTAATATTAGACACAGAAATGTTTCCTAATACAATTCCTAGTGAACATTATAATGTAAACCTACTTTGTCATCTTGATGAATTTCCTTGGAGGATTTATGCCATTAATAAAACTTGGAATTATTCTAACACAAAAGGTTAGAGGGTTTCTTTTGGACAAACACCTCCCTGTGCCTCCCTGCGTTGTATATAAACACTCTTGAAACATGGGCAGTGCATCATTCCTGTACAGCATTTTAATACAGAATTATTATACAGTGGGAATGATGCTTTATTATTTGAAAGTAAATGTACTAGTTCCTTTCAAATTATTAAATAACTATTCCGTGAGTGTCAGTTTTTTATATCTTAAAAGCTAGAATACTTCATCTTTAATTTCCATTCTAGATTCAAAATTCTAGGTATGGTTTATTTCTTTCTGATCCAATGTAGGGTTTTAGATTATAATGTCCTGTCACCACAACTAAGGGAAAATAATTGATTAAGGAAAACAAACAGCCTGTAGTCTTCTGTATTGTTAACTAAATAATTGTTTTAAGATTTTACTCTTTCAATGGGATGTTTATTCATTTTGCAGATAAAGTTTCAGTGACTTTTAAAGATGCAAATTGGCCCCAAAATAACTATATTTGTTCCTCCAGATTCTATAGCTATTTGAGAAATTTGTGAAATATTTTCTTTCCTCATGACTTTTAAAATTATTGTAGAAATAGATTTTCACTGTAAAAATGTTAAGGGGTGAAATTACCTCTTCACCCTAATCTTCACTGAATTTAGTTACAGGTATTTCCTTTTGGATCCTTTTCTATACATGAAAAATTATACCCACATCAATATTCCTTCCTTCCTCCCTTCCTTTCTTCCTTCCTGCCTTTTTTTCTCTCAACTCAAATTAGGTAATTCTATTAGTGGTTCTCAGTTTGGGTTGTATGTTGGAATCACTTGGTAAGCTATAAAAGATATTGATGCCTGGGTCTCATTTTCAGACTTAATTAGCCCGGAGCATGGCCATAGCATCAGAATTAAAATAATAATAATAATAATAATAATAATAATAATAATAATAATTTTAAAGTCCCTGATGATTCTAATGTGTTTGAGATTTTGGGGTTCTTAGGTGAATTGTCTGCAGGTAGAGGTAGAGTCCTATCAGAGAGAGTATCTGTTGAAAATATTTAGGGAAATACTTACCTAGTTTCCTTATGTGCATGATTGTTTGCATTGGTTTAATTTGAGTTGGGACATTATCTATTTTCTTTGTTCTTCAAGATAGAATCATAAATATAGCATACCAAAGTTGAAAGACATTGTATGTTATCTGCCTACATTTCTCATCCACTGGGAGGAAACTCTTGGTACCGTCAGCACCAATGATCATCCAACCTGTTTTCCACCAAGGGGGGCTGGAAGGCAGCTCCCAGTGATAGGCAGTTGCAGTGTTCATCTTTCCTTACATCAAGACCAGAGCTGTCTCATTATAGCTTCGGGTCCTGCATTTTCATGGCCAGAGGAACCTTGGAAAGAGTTTTGGTTAATATCTTTCTTATGTAGCTGAGGAAATGGGAGGACCCATGTGACCCTACCCAATATCCTATAATTGAAAAGGCACAATCCTGAGTTTGGAGACCAAGACTTCTTCTCTCACCCTGCCCCTGCCCACCACAGCTTATTCTGATTACATCTTGTAGTAGGGAATTCGTTACTCTCCCAAATGTAACAGTTTAAATTGATTCTGTCACGGTGTCTGTGAGTCAGGAATGTAGGAGTGGCTTACCTGGATAATTCTGATTTCAGATTTGTCAGGAAGTCAGAGTCAAAGTTTTGTTCAGAGCTGCATTCAGCTCAGAGCTTCACTTGAGGAGGATCTGCTTCTAGGTTCACCCAAATGGCAGGACTCAAAAGATCTGTTTCTAAGCCTCCTCACAGTGTTGCTGACAGGCCTTGGTTCTTCATGATGTCCATCGGCTTCCTGAATGTCTTCACAACATGGCAGTCGACTTCCCCTAGAGTGGGTGATGGGAGGGAGGGGAGAGGAGAGAGAGAGAGAGAAAGAGAGAGAGAGAGAGAGAGAGAGAGAGAGAGAGAGAGAGAAAGAGAGAACGAACTTGAGCATACACCCAAGTTGGATTTTCCAGTCTTTGTATAACTTTATATTGAAAGAGTCATCCCATCACTTCTGCCATAATATGTTTGCTAGAAGCAAGTCTCTAAGTCCAGCCAGACTCAAGGGAAGTGAGATTATGTTCTACCTCCTGAGGGGAGGAGTATCATAGAATTTGTGCATATCATCAAGCCACCACAAGTGTTTAAACTTTATTTAGCATTTAGGAATGGCGAGATTTATAATTTTTGCTCAAAGGGCATTTTATTTTATATTTCCTGGCCTTAAAATGAAGCTAGATAATCATTTTGTCATCACCACATGACTCAAACTTCTAAAATTCATATGGTAGCTTGATAATATCTTAGAGTTTGCCTAGTTTATAAATGGCAGATAATAAAGACACCAAAAGTTTCAACCTATATCTTCTCATACCAAAACATGAGATGTGTTTAATCATTAAATGATTATATGGTAAATTTATTCATCGCATGATCCCTATCTCCACCAAACAGCCCATTATTTTGAGTATTTCATTATGGTCTGTATTTTCAGTGTGAGATCCATGATCCCTAAAATCTTAATGCCTAAAATCCAGATGTTTTTAATCTCTTAACTGTCAGGGTGTTACTGGGAACATAAGGTAAATGCCTTGAAGCAAAACAATAATGTGTTTTTAATGAAGAGGCCTTCCTATATTGCTGATCTCTGAATCAAGAGTTTGCCTCTCCTGCTCTAGCCTTTTCATTCCACCCTGTGTAATGAAACACATGGCTCACATCACAGTAAAATATGTGGACTAAGAAGAAGAAAAAGCATGCTCCACATATGTGCCATGTCTAATGCAATGCCTTATGCCCAGCAAACTTCAGGCCTGAAATAATTAGAGTAATAGAGTGTTCCTAATTTGTTTTAAATATTGCAAATGGTTTCACATTTCAAGTAATTAACACTCCTTTCACTTTTAATATTTGCATTTCATTATTAAGAAACAATTGCCCAATAATTTTTAATGACCCTCAAAACTGTGACATTTTGAAAGCGTTAGCTATCGCCAACTAAATTATCAAGAAAAATAACGCAGCCTTGAATTTTCTAGAATTAATGAGCTCAAAAGAAGGAATTTAATAAAAGGAAATGTGTTTTATGGCATTTTATGAAATGTATACGATTACTTTCCTTTGTGTTTATGATCGTGTTTTTAAGTGGGTCAATTTTGTTTGATAGAAGAGAGTGGTAATGATCTAAGAAAAATAGTCTGCCCTCAAAAATATTAAAATTCCAAAAAAATGATTTTGCCTATGTTTTGTCTTAACTGTGGAGTTTATTTTATTATTTTTTGGTTTGTTTTTGTTACCACTACTTACATAGTTAATGTGGACAATTTTTTAATTTGCAACTTGGAAACAGTATACTAGCCAAAGCACTGAGAACTTAAGTATGGCGTATTAATCACCTGTTACTGTTGTAACAGATTGCCACAAAACTGGGTGGCTTAAAACCATAGAAAATTACTCTCTCACAGTTCTGGAGGCCGGAAGTCTGAAATCAGTATCACTGGGCTGCCAATTGTTTCTTTTGAAACAATCTTTTCTCTCAAGTGTGCTCTTCCTTTCCTATTTTTCACAACAGAAATGTTCTTTATAGCAATGCATGGTATTATCTATTACATGACATATATCCTATTGATAATATATTATATAAAACAAAATTATTATTGATGACTGAAGTCCTATATTTTCATTGTGGTACAGTCTACTGTCTTGAAGCTAACAGATAAGAACAGAGAGAAAGAATCTTTTTTCCTGTAGAGCTTGCCTAGCTTGAAGCATCTTTGTTTGGCAGAATATCTGGGAAACCTGGTTGTTTGGAGCCTACTGCCGGGGCCTGGGTTCCTATCTGGGCCAGGATCCTGAGCATTCGGAGCCCTTGAGTTGGTCCTTAACCACAGAGGCCACTGGAGAGCCTGCAGCCCTCTCCAGCAGTTCAGTGTCTTGCTGGAAAGGACCTCTGCCTCGAGCTTGGGGATGAATGGGTGCAACAAAGTCCAGGGACCCTTTGTTCGTGGCATTCTGGGTAGTTCTCATCACTGGCTGGCTGGTTGTTTGGGGGAGATTTGTTTTGGATCATTTATATGTAGCTATATATCTGGGTATCATAAAAATTTCTCCCCGCCAGAAAGAGAGTCATTTTTCCTGTGGGTTAACTGGAACAGTAGAGGTGGAGAAAGTACTTTTAATTTCAAGGGTCAGAAGTTAGGAGAAAACCATAAATATTTCCTTTCCTGGGTACTCATCATGTGGGAGCAGGCCATTAATTTTGAAAGAGTTTTTCTATTGAAGGAGCCCGTTTGTCTGGTGACATGATAGGTTTAGTCTCTACTTCTTACTCTCCTCCTGCTGGGGAGATGCTGGTGAGGAGCGAATTATTTATTTAGTAATATCTTTAAGGGAAATTATAGGACTTAAATTAAATTAGAAAAATAACAAAGCATTTATGCTAAGCAGTAGTTATTTTGGTTGCAGATCTGTGTCGACATAGCTGATTTGTCAGAGGGTTTAAGAATTTTTATGAAGATAATATATGCAGTTTTACTAATATAATCCTAACAAAAATAGTGCTCATTTTGTATTCTCAGCAGAAAAATAATTAATCCAAAAGGCACTCTCATTTAAACTTGACTCTCTTGCCTCAATGAAGATTTGATATGATATAATTCTAGTGAATACCAAAGGAAAAACTATTGAGAATTACATCTGTTTAATTCAGTGGGGAAATCATTCCTATAAAATTTTTCTGATAAAGATATATACAACATAAAGATTTATATATATTATGAAGAAAATATATATTATAAAGAGAATATATATTATAAGAGTATACATATTATAAAGAGATTGAGTATCTATATCTATAGCTATATATATTTATATGTCTATATGTTTATAGATATACATATAGGTAAAGATATAGGTATATTTCCTAAACTTTTATTGTCTAGGACATTAAAACAGATTTATTCATCAGCCTTATTCTTCCTATTTATTTTTATTTTTTACCTAGTAGGCATTTTTAATGTACCTCAATTGTGCATGTGAATTTATTTGACCCTCTGTGATTCATGTCATAATGGTGCCTCAGGGACTGTGATGTATAGTTCTGCAGAGAAGTAAGGGATAATGGACTGTGTTTCCATTCTTAGGCCACTTTGAAAATATATTTAAAAGTCAAACATTATAATCTTATCTTCCTTTATCCACTATAGTGGATATAATTTAGTGAGCTTTAAATTATTTCTTATCTTTGATAGATACATCTTCTCATTTATCTTTCTTTGCACCATGATTGTTTTTTTAATTAAAATTTTATTTTTCAATGGCAGTTTACATTCAATATTATTTTGTACTAGAGGCCCGGTGCATGAAATTCATGCAAGGGGCTTGTCCCTTGCAGCCCCGGCTTCGTCTAGAACAGCCGTGGGCAAACTACGGCCCGCGGGCCGGATCCGGCCCGTTTGAAATGAATAAAACTAAAAAAAAAAAAAAGACCGTACCCTTTTATGTAATGATGTTTACTTTGAATTTATATTAGTTCACACAAACACTCCATCCATGCTTTTGTTCCGGCCCTCCGGTCCAGTTTAAGAACCCATTGTGGCCCTCGAGTCAAAAAGTTTGCCCACCCCTGGTCTAGAAGGTTGTCTGGAAGGATGTCCGGCAGGTTCTTTGGCTGTCCAGTCTAATTAGCATATTACACTTTTATTATTATAGATAGATTATTTTGAGATGTACAGCATAACGGTTAGACAATCATATACTTTACAAAGTGTCCCTCCTGATATTTTCAGTACCCACCTGACACCATACATAATTATTATAATATTATTGACAATATTCCCTAAACTGTACATTATACCCCTGTGATAATTTTCTAACTACCAATTTGAACTTCTTAATCCCTTCTCCTCTTTCACCCAGTCCTCCAACCCCCCTCTTCCACTCTGGCAAAGTAAGTCTGTTCTCTGTATCTATGAGTCAGTTTCCATTTGTTTGTTTGCTTATTTTTTTCTTTAGGTTCCACATATAAGTGAAATCATATGGTATTTGTCTTTCCCTGACTGAGTGATTTCACTTAGCATAATACCCCCAAGGTTCATTCATGCTATTGCAAATGGTAAAATTTCATTCTTCTTTATGGCAGAATAATATTCTATTGTATATATGTGCCACTACTTTTTTATCCACTCGACTATTGATGGGCACTTGGGTTGCTTCCATAGCTTGAATAATGCTGCAATGAACATAGGGGTGCATATATTTTTTTGAATTAGTGTTTTGGGTTTCTTTGGATATATACCCAGAAGTGGACTCACTGGGTCATAAGGTAGTCCCATTTTTGTTGTTGTTGTTAATCCTCACCCGAGCATATTTTTTTCCATTGATTTATATAGAGTGAGAGGGGGAGAGAGAGATATATTGATGTGAGACATTGATTGGTTGCCTCCCACATGTGCCTGTATGGGAGCAGGGGAAAGAACCCGCAACCCAGGTACATGCCCCTTAACTGGGAATGGAATCTGAGACCCCTCGGTTCTCAGGCCAGTGCCGTAATCGCTGAGCCAAACCAGCCAGGGCCAGTTCCTTTTTTAATTTTTGAGGACCTCCACACTGTTTTCCATAGTGGCTGCACCAATCTTAATTCCCACCAACAATGCATGAGGATTCCCTTTTTCCTGCATCCTCTGTAACCTTATTTGTTAACTTTTTGATGATGGCCATTCTGACAGGTATGAGACAATATCTCATTGTGGTTTTAATTTGCATTTCTCTGATGGTTAGTTACTTTGAGCATCTTTTTATATGTCCTCTTTGGAGAAATGACCATGTTTCAATTGGATTGTTTTTCTGTTGGTGAGTCAATTCCATTCACGAGTGAGTTTGACCCTCAGACTAGCTGACTATGAGGATAGACTCTGACCACAGTGTACGAGCTGCTGTGTTGGGGCTGATATCACACAGCAGAATTCAGCCCAGCAGGATCTGGTGCCTTCCAAGATGTCCCTTTGGATATGGAGCTAACTGAGTCATGTTCTGATGTGGACTGAAGGCTGCCACTGGGTATGTTGTTCCTGGGGCCTGTGGGGGAGGACTCTGGCGCAGGTCAATGTCAGCGGCTGCCTGTGACTGGACCTGGGCTACCTATTAGGATCTATAAAACAACCCATCGTGTTTGGCTGCTTCTGCTGGGCCTGGGTGGGTGAGGTAGGGACCAAGCTGCAAACCAAGGCTGGCTTCCACCAGTATCCAGCCTGGGGGCAGGTCAGCAAAGGTCGCAGGGCACCCCAAGGACTGCATCTGCTTTGCCAGCTGTTATTTAGGCTCAGTCACGGAATGTGTCTGGCAGTATGTGAGTTGCATAAGTAGGTTCTCCATAAGTCACCTGGTCAGAGTGAGTGGTGTTCACAGATTCAAACTTGGCCAAAGTGCTGGCCCTGAGGCCACTCAGCAAAAGTCTCAGGGTCCACCCAGGCCAGCCACCGCCTGTCTGAGTCCCGAGGACCTTTGAAGCGGGGTGGGGACTCAGAGTTGTCAGATCGAGGCCAGCAGAGTTGATCAGGATAAAACAGGTTAAGATTTGCCCCTGTCTGGGGAGGACTCTGCCCTGGAACGATGATGCCTGTCAGGCATGCGAGGCAGAAATGATCCTCACGCTCGTGGCACAAAACTCAGTCTCTTCCTATGCATCTCTGACATCCCTGAGTCTGCCTGGACCACCTCACGAGCCTTCCAGGAAAGTCTGCATTGTGGACCCAGGCTGGCACCAGTCAGAAGACTCCTCTGTAGGGCAGGAGCCTGGCAGGTGGGGTCAGAGGGAGTCGGGAGTGTGGGGCTAGTGTATTCCCCCAGGCTGATGCTTTATGGAGGGGGAATGTGGCATCAGTGGGTGGTGTGAGAGGTCCCTCCAGCCTTCTCCCTGTACATCTTCCAGAGCCTCGAGTGAGTGCCCGCGAACAAGATCTGTGTGCGGGTCCTTTGAGACGGCATCTGGTTTCTACCAGACCTTGCCTCTCCCTGATGGACAGAATCCCCACTGATTTTCATAGCCAGCTGTTATGTGGGAACCTCTGCCTGCTTCTGATGCGCCAGCATGGGGAGCCCACGCTGGGGTTCAGACCCCTCACTCTTCAAAAGGTACCTTTGCAGCTGAGATATCCCTGTAGAATCTCTACCACCACACTAGGGTGCAGGGCCAACCCTTCTGGCATCTCCGTCCTTCCTACCAGTCTGGAGATGGCTTCTTCTGTAACCCCTGGTTATGAGACTTCTGTTCAGCTAGTCTTCATTTGGTTATTCCTGTTGATTTTTCTGTAAGTTTTCATTTGCATTTCACTTCCATCTACTCCGCCACCATCAGGCATCCCCGCCATCTGTGTTTCTTCTGCCGTGAGGTGTCTGTCCATAGCTTATGCCCATCTTTTAATTGGGTCGCTTTGTTTGTTTCCTTACTGGTGAGGATTAGGAGGGTTTATATATATACAGTGGGGCCTTGACTTACGAGTTTAATTTGTTCCAAGATCGAGCTCCTTAAGGAACTTGTTAACTCAAATTACTCTAGCAACTCAATGCAAAAAATCGGCTGAGAGACAGCTGGTATCTCAAAAAACTCGTTAGTCGGGACACTCGTAAGTCAAGGCCCCACTGTATTTGGATACCAGTTCTCTCTCAGATCTCTGTTTGAAAACACTTTCTCAGAGTCTGTGGCTTATCTTAAAATGGCTTAGAAGACAGACATCCCCAAAATGTCCCCCTCTCCCCTCTCTTCTGCTCTTCCCATTATCAGGACTTCCCTCTCTTCCTCCAGGGAGAGCCTGGTGAGTCCCCACCTCCAAGACCTGTTTTCTCTGCTCAGGGGGGGACAGCTCTGGGCAGACAAGAGACATTTTGCTGGCTGTGGCCTCACCTGGCAGCCTCAGACCAAATGGACTCCACCTGACCTGACTGAATGAAATGAGGGCTTTCTCCCTCGTCCCCACTGAGCAGAGCCCACTCACAGAAGCTGGACGTGCCGGCTATGTGTGCTGTGGGCTGGCACAGGGCCGGCCAGAGGTCACTGCTGGAGGACCTCTACAGTTTGGGTGCTGTCGCCTGCTGCAAAGCCTTGAGCCTGATACTTTGACCTTTGGCACCTTCCCTGAGGTTCACTGTAATGTCCCTTCTGCTCACACAAGCTCAAGTGGGTCCTGCTGCTGTAACTGAGAACTTGCCCTGGATAGTGCACGTTCATGGTGGTGCCTGTGATTGCCTGCGCCTCCCTAGATCTGCTCTCCTGATAGAGAGGAAGGGGCTCGACACTTGCAGGGAGAGGGAGCAGGTCAGAATGTGCAGGCCATCCTCCCGTGTCCTGGGTGGCAGGGCCAGGCTGCTCAGCTCAGCTGAGTTATGGAGCAGGGTGGGCCTGATGTGGGCTAAGGGCAGTCAGTGTTGGGGGCCGGGACGTGGGGCAGGGCAAACCAGGATGGATGGGACCTTCCAGCTGAGCATGTTCACTCCCAGGTACCTTCATCTTCTCCACTCCCAGCCCCTCCTCCCCTCCTTTTCCCTCCCTGAGGTCTTAGCCCCAGGTCTCCTCACCCCTGCTTTCCCAAACAAGGCTCAAAGTGGACAAGTGACCTCGGATGTAGGGAACTGCCCCCAACACCTTACAATCATGTTTCCCTTAGACCAAGAATCTCCACTTCTAGAGACCTGTCCTAAATAAATAAAGATCTATGGATGTTCCCTTCAGCAGGATGATGGGAGTGAAAAATCAGAAATGGCTCATATTCCACAGCAGGGGCTTCGGAGATTCTGATGTGGGGACACAGACAGTGCCAAGGAGGGAGAGGACTGACTGGCAGGTCCACCCTAGGGGAATAGGTTCTGGGAGGGCACACATCGTAGAATCCTCCCCTCCCAACACCCACAAGTGCATACGCATGAGCGTGGGAACACAGGTAAACACACATGCACATGACATGTTTTTCTGATGGAACAGGGTGAGCACGTTCCACAGGGGGCCCTTGAGCTGGGCCCTCCAGAGGCAGCTCCTCCTCTGAGGCAGGAAACAGCAATGGGCTCCAGGGAGGGTTCTTCATCCAGCGGGGCCTCAGTTTGGTCTGGGGCCGGCCCTGGCTCCTCAGCTGCAGCTGGAGAGGCTGCTGGAGGTGGTGAAAGCTCAGGAGATGGAGATGCCTCCTTCTCTGCATCCTGCTCCTCAGGATGGACTTCAGGTGTTATAGGAGGAGCTGCCTCTGCCTCCTGGACTGGTGCTGGAGTTGGAGGAGGAGAAAAGATCACCCAGGTGCCTGCATGTCCATCTGTCCCCCAAAGACAGAACACTGGGCATAGGCCAAGACCCATCACAGGATGTCCTCCCTGCCTGCTGTCCAGCACATGGGTAGTCTGAGGCTGGTCTTTACTCCTGGCCAGGCTCTGGGGGTGCTCCCTGTGTGTATGGCAACAATCCCTCCTTATAAGCTCCCATGCAGCTCCGCCCCCCAATCCCACCCCACCTCCCCCACCTTCTCACCCTTGGGCTCTGCCTTCTTGGGCTCCAGGTCTTCCCGCCTGGTGTTACCAATACGGGCATAACGCTCCAGGACAGAGTTGAAAATTGCCATCTGCCTGTTGGGTGAGTGGCTTCGAGGTTGGAGGCTTATTGGGCCTGGGGGGCTTCGGTGGAGGAGTCCTTATATGTCCAACCACAGGCCCTGGCTCCCCAGACACCCAGGTGGCGACACTCACTTCAGGCCTGCCCTGGCCCTCAGAGGTGTGGCTCACCGGCCCCTCAATGCTGGACATGGGGCAGGGGTCTCCCTCCACCAGCTGCTACTCCTCTCTGACCCGGGTTGAGCGCTGCAATGACAGTGACCGGCAGCTGGTCAGGAGGCCTCAAGCCTGGCCCTAGTCACTGCTGCTTCTGCCCCCTGGACCTTCTGCTCCTGGATCAGGCCCAGCCCTGTGTCTGCACAGACCTCCACCCAGGGGAAATGAGAGTCACCTCCAGGGCTCAGGATAGACCTCCGGCAGAGGACGCTACCCACTCTCCACGTCCACCCAGCCAGCCTTGACCTGGGGTGCGAACATGACTGGGCCACCTGACCCCTCCTCAGCCTGTTTCTGCTCTTGGCAGGCCCTTTCTATGTGAGGTCACTGCTCTTGTCTGAGGAGATGCTCTGGGTAGAACTATGCTAGTGCTCTGGCCAGTGCTATGCACTAGTTTTCTGCATAGAAATCTTGTCAGTTTGGGTTATACTTGTTGTAGATTTTTGAATTATTTTCAATGTTTATTTTTCATTGTTTTGGAAAATACAGCTGATCGTTTATATTGGGTGTGTATTTAGCAACCTTGTTAGTTCATGTATTAACTTTGTCATCGTGCTGTCTCACTTTGTCACACATTCTCATAACAAGTCAGGCCGACTCGCTCCTATCCAAGGACAGGCACATGGAGCATGCTGTTGGAAATTGGCCCGAGGAGCACCGATGGGCTGCTCAAAATGTCATTCCTTCAAAAAGTTTGAGTGAAAATTTCCCTGCTTTTAGGTTATTAACCTAATTTGAACTCTGGGCTTTATCCCTGGGCAGAAACCGCTTAAGGAAAATGGCATCTATGGAGATAAAATTATGCTAACTACTAGCTGTCAGTACACTTGGTGGGATCAGTTGAAATCTCAGACACGTACGTTTCTTCAGTTATATCACCAGAAAGGAACATCGTGCCATGAGGTTTTAGCCAGCGGGCAAAGACATTTTAGGACAGGTTCACGCTCTGTGTCATGTGGGAGAAAATATTTATAATGAAAGAAGGGACAAAAAGGCACTAAAAGTTTCAGTTTACTGTTTCATAAATCACAGAACAATACACTACTTAAAAAATCAGGAAGTTAATGACAGGAAATCAGAAAGTTAAATCACAGGACAAGACACGACTTAAAAAATCAGGAAATTACCAGTTGATTCCTAGACCAAATTAATTCAGATGCAGCCGTGAGAAGCCAAGTTGTCTGACTATTTAAAGTGGGTTAAAGTAATAAAGAAAACAGACATTTACAAAAATATTTTTAGTGCATGAGATAAATATTTAAACCCTTGATATTATTAGCCTTTGCTGTATACAACCATTCTGAAACTTAGTAGCTTAAACCAGTATACGTTTATTTATCTCCTGGTGCTCTGGGTTGGCAGTTTGTGCTGGGCTCAGCTAGGCGGTTCTGTTGTTGGCCACACTCCACTGATCTTTGTGGGCTTGTTCATGGGTCTGTGGTCAGCTGCCAGGTCCTCCGGGAGATAACTGATCTAAGATGGCTTAGCTGGCTGGCTTGTCCTGTTCCCCATGGTCTCTCTTCCACCATCAGACAAATTTGGGCCTATTCAAATGGTGGAGGTGAAGGGGGACCTGAGATCAGCACGTGGAAGAGAGCACGCTAAGCCCAATCCAGAGGTTTCTTGTGTTTCTTGAGGCTCATGTCAGAACACACACAACATGGCTTCTGCCCTATTCTGGTGCCCAAGGCAAGTGGCAAGACCATCCAGAGGGGAAATAGACTCCTCCTTTTGAGGTGCAGAGTAAGGTGGCATTGCTTGGTCACCTTCTACACCCCCCCCTCCCCCGTACAAGGAGCTGTAGTGCTCTGCAATGTACTTTAAGGCAGAGGTTAAATACTGGCATTTTAAGTCTATTTAGCTAACTAATAAGAAAAAGTAAGGAATTCAATGACTTCATGTTGGGGTGTTAAAAGCCTTGCTTTCATAATGGAGGAAATCCTGGAGTGAAGACTAAGGGATGAAAAGTCAAAGATAACTAAGACTGAAAAGCTAATTTTGGAAGCTATCCAGCAATTGACTCTCAGCAGGACCTAGCTCCTAAATCCTGAAATACAGGATTTTTGAATTATTGGCAAGGGAGTGTTTTCTTGTGGTCTGAATGCCAGTCTTCTATTGGCTATTAGCATCGCTGCTAACATTACGAGGTTTAAAAGGGTCAAGACAAGACTTTGATGTACCAAACTTCAGAAACTTTTTTTTTTAACCATGTGTATAGAAAGCCTATCCGGAATCACAGATTTAAAAGTGTGACCACAGAGAACTGGTATTCCCAAGGTTTCTTTGTACATGAAAGCATTTTTTTTGTAGTTTTCAGGAACGCAAATGAGACCTAACAGCCATCCTGTACCTACCTTTCAAGTGAAAATTCTAAAGAGTGTTAAACATCTCTGTGGGATGAAGAAGGAAATCCATTCAGTGTTCTCTGGCCTGTTGCTATATACTAGGAACAGAAAATGGCTGTTTGAAACATTAAAAAGCAACATATTTTTTTCTGATTGATTTAAAGAGATTTGAGAAGGGGATTCCTGAAAAGTGAAACAGAGACTTCCGTAAAGGGCCAGAGGCTTCACAATGGAGAACAATGGCCATGTCCCAATAAATGGATTGAACGTCTCTACAGAGATTGGGGCAGGGTGGGTGGTGGAGGGAGAATCACATTTTTAAAACCATTGGCACACAGTCACTGGAGAAGTGATCTAAATATAAATCAGACCTTATCACCGCATGGCCTAAAGCCCCCTCCAGTGTCTTCCCCTCATGCAACCCGGTCCATGCTGCTTTCCCAGCTTGCCGGGTGCCCCACTCTGCCTTCTCACCGGTTCCAGCCGCACTAAGTCGCTGGCTCCTTCCTCTGGCTCTCTGTCTCTTAGCCTGGAAAGCACTTCTGTAGATTGTCTAGCCCAGTGATGGCGAACCTATGACACGCGTGTCAGAGGTGACACACGAACTCATTTTTTTTGTTGATTTTTCTTTGTTAAATGGCATTTAAATATATAAAATATCAAAAATATGTCTTTGTTTTACTATGGTTGCAAATATCAAAAAATTTCTATATGTGACACAGCACCAGAGTTAAGTTAGGGTTTTTCAAAATGCTGACACGCCGAGCTCAAAAGGTTCGCCATCACTGGTCTAGCCATTCAGGTTCAGGTCACATCCCAGTTCTTCAGGGCTCTTCCCTGGCACCCTATCAAAAGCCTCCCTTCTCTCCCACAGACCAGTTATTCTCTATACAATACCTATTTCCATGATAGCACTACTAGTTAACTTTTTTTTTTTTGTAAATTATTTGTGTTTTTCTGTCTCCTCATACTAGAATCTATCAGAGACTTTCTTGTTGTTTTGTATATTGCTAAGTCTCCTGTACCTATCACCATGCCTGATACTCAAGAATATTAATGGACCAAGAGAATGAAGGGATTCATTTTTAAAACAAAACCACAGTTGATGTGTTAAGTTATTCTATCTGGTGTGGATGATTTGCAATTATAAAATGAGGGCATTGTATGAAAATCTCAAAAAACAACAGTCTTTTCTCCTCTGTGTGTTGCATCACGCTGACATCAGCTGTCACATAGAGCCTCACATTTGGGGATTACAGCAAGTGTTTAACTCCAGAAGGGGGTTGACGGGAAATGCTCTCCTTTTTACCTATTGTCACCTGCAGCTTATGTGAAAAAAATCCAAACTGCAGACCACCTAGGGCAGTGGGCCTCCACTGATGGGTGTGGCCTAGGAAGAATTTGTGAAACTTCTATTTCTGTTGGTTTTCATCGCAATTTTAACATTTCTAATTTTGTGTGTTTGGTAATA